>NC_138031.1:47103104-47351066 GCF_964106645.2 Podarcis pityusensis | reverse complement strand
GTTTGGTTCTTAAGCAGCTCTTTGTTGCAAAGAAGCCCCTTTGAGCCAAAATGGAAAAAAGAACCATTGTAAATAAATTCAAAGGCACTACAGATGTTGAGTCTCTTCAAGCAAGCACAATAGGATATTATCTGTTGCCTAGATCATTTTTACTGTCCAGTCATTTATAAAATGTTTTCCCAGTGAAGATATAATTGTTTTCATTTAAAAATCATGGCACAAGACACTGAGTCTGAGGCCAGCTGTGACACTTAAGTATTTCCTACTCTGATGAACCAGACAATCAAATAATCTAATTAGTCCCCCCATGAGAAGCAGTCAGAAGTCTGATAACTTCCCTATTTATGAATCAATAAAATGGCTACATAGTAAAATATGCCCAGGCATCTGTAATATAAATGCTTTATGGGGGGGGGGGGAGAATAGAGACATCATAAAGACCTGATTAAGGAAGATTACTTATATCTTCATTTGCAGTGGGTAATGATTAGCAAACTGTGCTTAGCATTTTTCATAACGTTAATGTCTGAAAATGAAGGCAAACAGTAGTTACATTAGCAGCTATTCGGAAGGAATACATTACCAGATGTATTCAGTAATACTTGGATACATTATGGGATTCATTCTAGTGATAAAGTAGTAAGGCTTGGGGGGGGGGGTGTATTTCTTAGTTGATATAAAATGCCAAAAACTATAATGACATCATTGAAACAGTGCCAGTTTACTAGAACTTAGGTTGAAACTCAAAATGGTTCAATGTAAAATTCCACACACATCCACCCTGCTTCGCAACAGCTGCTGTTTATAGAAGAGACATGTCTTCTTCCCAAATGAGAAATAAGACTCAAAACCAAAGGCAAACTATATTTGGATATAGTTTCTTTATTACGGGAGGAGCAATCAGTATTCCTTTTCCATTTTTAGGATCTGTTTAAATGCTGCAGCTCCCACGCCTAGGTATCTCCTCAGAAACAGATTAGGACAGGACCAAACAGTAGATACTTTTTCTCTCCTGCCTCACCATGGGTAGAGATTTTGTGGATGGTATCATTATATACTTTTAGTCACTAAGTGGCACTAGAGTTAATTGTATTCAGGGCGGAGTCAGGACTTTCCAGTTCCTGTTCTGTTCTTGTAGGGAAAAGATGGTAACATTCTTGTTTACTTTCCAGACTGCTGTGTCCTTTAAGCCTACCCTAGTATATGCATCTTCACACTCATTACTTGGCTCAAGAACTGCATTTCAAAATTGGGAGAATTTTTTATTTTAATATGGAACGCTTCATGAATTTGCTGTTATCCTTGCACGGGGGCCATCGTAATCTTCTTTGTATTGTTCCAATTTTTAATTTTTGTATACAGTGGTACCTCAGGTTACATACGCTTCAAGTTACATACACTTCAGGTTACAGACTCCGCAAACCCAGAAATAGTGCTTCAGGTTAAGAACTTTGCTTCAGGATGAGAACAGAAATTGTGCTCCAGCGGCGCGGCGGCAGTGGGAGGCCCCATTAGCTAAAGTGGTGCTTCAGGTTAAGGACAGTTTCAGGTTAAGAATGGACCTCCGGAACGAATTAAGTACTTAACCTGAGGTACCACTGTATATATGCTGCTGAAGTGAGCACAAAATTTGGAGAACTTTTGAAGGATGGCTGTGCTTTGGTTCATGGATTGTGTAAAAAAATGCAAATTGGGCAAGTTTGCCTTTACATGCAAACTTAATCTCATTTCTCCTCCTTCCCTATTGCTAACCATCTATGCGTTGGAACTGCCAAAACACACACACACACACAAACACACACACACACACACTGGGGAAAAGCCCCTTTGCCTCTATTTATTGGTTTAATTAATGTTTTTTTGCCTCTGACAGTTTATTGACAACAATTTCTTGCCTTCAGTTATCATGGAAAGATGAGGATTACTACCTACTGTGATGGCAGTCCTGTCTTTTTTCTTTAGCCTTCAGCTGGATTGCCCCTGAAATATTGTTCCATAGTGTTAGCATATTTTTTATCTCTCATTTGCACAACACCATGCTGGTCCTTGTGAACTGCCGTCCCAGAGGGCAGAACTCTTTGACTTCACCAAGGAATCCAAAGCTGTAAACAAGGTCTAGAATTGCCTGTTGCTTTGTATATGTAAAAAAAACTGGGGGTGTCATCAAATCTGATGAGTGAGAGAGATTTAGAGAGGAAGATAGTTGCTTCACGGGGTGGAAAATATGTTTAAGCACTCTGAGAGAGATGTGCATTGGTAGATAAAAAGAGCTCCATTAATAATTGCATGTCAAGGGGGACTACACAGGTTTTGAAGGGAGGCATGCAGCCCAATTCCATTTATGACATTAGCCGAGGGAATCATTCCTGAAGCTAAAGCTGATGAATCAGATAAGATTATAAGTACAAATGTTTGCTTTCATATTTATTTTTGAAGTCATTGCTATGGCGTATGGCAAAGACAAAATAAAATTTTGATGATGCTAACAAATGTTTTCCTTATTCCTTATAGAAACTCAAATAGCTTTGCAAAAGTTATTCTCACCTTGAATTGAACTTCCTATAAATGGCTTTGCAAATCTGCACAAATACTCTAATGAATAAACATTTTAGTTTGCATCTGAGAGTGCCCTAGATGTGCATTGTATTTGCTTAAAAATCATGCGGCAAAACACAGTAAACTACAGCTTTTAATTGACAGCACACTTTTAGGGCCTTTTTGAGTTTGAGTTTGACATTTTCCTGCCATTTTAGCACAGTTTTGCTATCTGTATTGTGCTGTTTTGCATCATCTACTGTATGGACTTGCCTGTAAACTACCTTTTTGTACAGATGAAAAGTGTGGGAATGTTCAGGGAGGCAGGAGAGAATATATTGTTTTAGAATATTATGAAAATGATATACAGGTGGTACATGACACCAGTCAAGCTTGCAAAAATCTATCATTTGCCCGATAATAAATCTTGGAAATGTAAAGAAACTGAAGGCACATTCTTTCACCTTTGGTGGACGTGCCCAAGGATTAAGGATTTCTGGGAGATGATCTATAATGAAATGAAAAAGGTATTTAAATATACCTTTCTGAAGAAACCAGAGGCCTTTCTCCTGGGCATGGTTGGCCAATTGGTGCCAAAGAAGGATAGAACTTTTTTATGTATGCTACAACAGCAGCAAGAATACTTATTGCAAAGTATTGGAAGACATAAGATCTACCCACCCTGGAAGAATGGCAGATGAAGGTGATGGACTATATGGAACTGGCGGAAATGACTGGCAGAATCCGAGACCAGGGAGAAGAGTTGGTGGAAGAAGATTGGAAGAAATTTAAAGACTATTTACAGTAATACTGTAAAATTAATGAATGTTAGAATGATGTCAGAATGAAGTTACGTGGTTTTAGCAGCAATATTACAAAGGAGTATGTAAAAATGGATTGTTAACAGGTGAGAATCTAAAGTTACAATATATTAAGTTAAAGGATTAGGATAAAAACAAAGAGGGAAAGGATTTGCTGAATTAGCTAACTGGATTGGAATACAAAAAAGGGAGGTGTGAGGAGGTCAGGGAAACAAGTAAATGAAAGACAAGACATGGAAAGATTGATTTGTTTTTAAGTGCTTTTACTTTTCTGTATTTTGTATTTTTTCTTTTTTTTCTTTTCTTTTTCCTATTTTTGTAACCTTTTTTTGAAACTTCAATAAATATCATTTTCAAAAAAAAAAAAAAGAGAATATATTGTTTAATGATATGCTTCCTAACTTGTGTTAGCAAGTTCTATATCTAAGCAGAGTTTAAACATTCCCCTTTAAATGCACAGCGGTTTGCTTGTTGCAGGCTAGTTTTAGCCTCTAAATATAGGATTCCTGGAAAGATCCCTTCTTGTCCCTCTTAAAAAGAATAAACATGACAATCTTATTAAAGTAAATATAAAAGTAGTTTACTCACATTCATTCAGTTCACAGTTGGATCCCTGAAGGCAGACTTATGTTACAAAGTATATACACATGTGGAACTATCCCATAAGGGAGTTAGTTCCTAAGTGACTACGAACAAGCAGTCACTTCTCCTCACACATAGAAAAACAAAATGGAAAAGAGCAGAAAGAGAGAGAGGTATGCTCCCTGCCTTGCTCTTGTTCCTGGGCAGAGAGAGGGCCAGATTATACCATACCTGCCTTTAGTCACATGCAGAGGAAGTTTGTCCCAACTCAGGAGGAAACAGGAAGTTTTCTCCTGGCTGGTACAAAGCATCCCCTAGCATGTCCGCTCTAGGAATGTTGTACTTGACTGCTATGTGTTTCACATCCCACAAAAAGGTGAGCTAGAAATCCTTTAAATAAATGGGGCTAGAATATTGCCTTGTGCCACCCCAATCTCTGAGCGGTGCGAGATTCAGGAGTTCCAAGCACTTATATGTTTCCTTTTGGAAATGAGGCACAGCAGAGACTGTGGTGTCTTTTTGATGTATGGTTTATTTACACATGTAGACAACCTGAGCCTATGATGGACGGGTTCACAGCATTGACACCCCAAAAGGGTCTTGTTCCTCCCAGAGCCAGAGCCCTGGAGCCAAACAGAAATCCAGCATTGCTCTCAAATATTGCTCTCCCCCTCTTTCTCCACCTTACTGCTTTACTTCTGGATCACATCCCTGCAAACTCTAAACTCTAAACCTTGCTTCATCCTTGTAAGTTGCTGTGAGCTGGGGAGGGCCCCCACCCACATGCCATCTCGCACAGAACCCCTTTCTTTTGTTTCCCTTAATGGCCCTTCACCCAGCCTATCACTTCAACACAGGAAATCAGCCTAGCTTATATTTTAACACTTGCTGGATCCAGGGTTTAGAAGGATTTTGCATACAGCCTACTCCCTCTACCCCAAATTAATACAGTCGTACCTTGGATCCCGAACGCCTTGGAACTCGGATGTTTTGGCTCCCGAACGCTGCAAACCCAGAAGTAATTGTTCTGGTTTGCGAAAGTTCTTTTGGAACCCGAACATCCAATGGGGCTTCCACGGCTTCTGATTGGCTTCAGGAGCCAATCGGAAGCCGCACTTTGCTTTCCGAACGTTTTGGAAGTCGAGCGGACTTCCAGAACGGATTCCGTTCGACTTCCACGGTACGACTGTAACAATATAGTTCCCTTACTTAAATGGATCAGATTCATCAATGTTTTTAAAATGTTTTGTGAAGAGGTTTGGGCAGCCCCAAATAGAGCGTGTTGCAGTAATCCAAACAGGATGTAACTAAGACATGCGTCGCTGCAGCCAATAGGACATTTCAAGGAATGGGAACAGCTGGTGCATTAGCTTTAACTGTACAAATGCACTCCTGGCCACCACAAAGACCTGGGCATCCATGCTCAGGGCTAAGTCCAGGAGCATGCCCAAACTGAACCTGTGTCTTCTGGTGGAGTGCTAGCCCATCCAGCAAAGGCTGAATCCCTGTAACTTGTTCTGCCTTCTGACTTACGAAGAGCATCTCTGTCTTGTCCTCCAATTTGTTCACCCTCATCCAATCCATTACTGATAACAGACACTGGTTTAGAACCGATACATCTTCCTTTAAGAGGCATCTGAAAGCATTTCTGTTTACCCAGGCATTTGATAGCCGAAAGATATTATTTCAGGCAACTCAGAAACTAGTGGTTGAATGTTTCTTTAACTGTTTTCAGAATGCTTTTCATAATGTTTCATATTATTGGTGTGTTTGCCACCCTGGGCTCCTTTGGGCATAAAGGCAGGAAATAAATTGAGTAAATAGTGATAATAATAATAAAGAATAATATAGAGAGCCACAGATTCCTGTTGTAGTAGATGCTGCCCCAAACTCTAAAAAGTTAAGAGTTTCATTTTCTGACCATTCTACAATCAGTTGTGATGCTGCCAAGTGAAGAATACACTGACTAAAACATTCTTAATGAAATATTGGGCTCTAGGATCTTCTTTTTGTGGCTATAACACAATGTAGAAGCCATCAGATGTTGTCATGGAAACAAAGTTCTGCAAGTGCTTTGTGCAAAACCCAAAACATCAATTGCAGTAAGTTATAATATCAAATCAGTATAGATCTAAATGGCCCTTATGCAATTTACTGTCTACACACACACACACACACACACACAGAGAGAGAGAGAGAGAGAGAGAGAGAGAGAGAGAGAGAGAGAGTTCAGTTAAGACATTCAAAACACCAAGAAAGATCCTTGGGGGAAGCAGCTAGTAGATTTCTTTAGAAAGCCATTGAATGATACTCTAGCTTTCATTCTTCTCTGCGATACAATCCATAGTCCTTTCCACAGTTATTTCACATTTTTATTTTAAAATATACACTTGGTGATGGCAGTACTGAGTTTCACATTCATGAGTGATATTTCTACAACACTTTCTCATCTTGATTTGTCTCTTGTGTCTGTGAGAAGCACCGTTCTCCTTTTATCATTATTGGTAACGTTTTGCTGCAGTGGTTTGCTTTAATCCCTTTAGCTCCTGTGGCAGAGCATATTGATCATTCTCCATCACCACTCTTCTTATGGCGCATTTCATCTCTGTTTCTAATGTTTTATCACCACAATTTCTCTTTGTAGCCTTTAAAAAAACCCCAACTTTAATAGGAACAATTTATATGTCAGTTTTACTTCTACTATTATGGGTCTTTGAAAATACCTTTAGTATCTTATCCATTGAATTCTAAAAGTACTGTGGATCCATAGTGTGATACACACACTACTGTTTTTTTTTATTAATATTTTTATTAAGTACAAATTAGAAAACATACATATTCACAACAAAAGAAAATACAAAAGAAAAAGAAAATACATCTAACCAACATGCTCCTGTTTTAATTCATAGATTACTTGGGATCAGCAATACCTTTGGCCCAGGAAATCTTGTTGGTAAGATGGCAAGCCACCCCATCCTTCTTTCACTCACAGAAGCTGATTGGCAATTGAATTTGACTTCATCACTGACTACAGAACAGATGATCAGGCTACTTTGGGGGCAAAGGCCAGGCCCGGCCCTGTGGCATACCAATATCTGTCCTCCAAAATCTGACTGCTATTGCTCTCTACCTCTCTGTCTAATAATAGTACTGGTCCTGAAAACCATAGAAGAAAGAGTTAGGGAGCAAATTTTGCCACATTCTGTCCCTCAAAAACTTGCCTGTAGATTGTAGCAGCGGCAGATTCTCAACAAGCAAAAGGAATCTCGAGAAAGCACTATTGCACTGGAATCCTATACGCAATGACCTCTGAGTAGTAGTATAGGATTACACTGTCAGTATGTTTTTATATATTGGGCAACCCAGTCAGATGGATGGGGTACAAATATTAATAAAGTATATATGATGCTGAAATAAAATGGAAACTAAATATTCAGTATAAGGTGCTATAAAAATTAGTTGATTCTGTTATTTCAATCTTTTACAAGATGAAAATAGAATAATACCCTATTCTGTTCCATGGATAATTGAATAAGTTTCCATTTATCAACCTTTACTTACGCAATTCTAGTGACATAGTGAGGTCATAATACGTGAATATTTATTATTAACAGGGGATTGTGTCCCTGCCCATTCCACTTGTCAACCCCTCTGCCATTCCCCCAACAATAACAGCCCACAGCTTCCCATTCCCACCCCATGGAACTACAAAGCTCATTTTTTATCTCCCATCCCCATTTCTGAAGCCACTTTTCTATTCTGCAGTCCACTTTATACCCATTTTCACCTTCACCCCAATGTCCATGCCTCCTCCCCATTGCTTTTATGCACCCACTTTGCACACAAACCTTTGCACACAAACCAGTGTGGTGTAGTGGTTAAGAGCGGTAGACTTGTAATCTGGGGAACTGGGTTCGCTTCCCTGCTCCTCCACTTGCAGCTGCTGGGGGACCTTGGGCTAGTCACACTTCTCTGAAGTCTCTCAGCCTTACTCACCTCACAGGGTGTTTGTTGTGGGGGAGGAAGGGAAAGGAGAATGTTAGCCGCTTTGAGACTCCTTAGGGTAGTGATAAAGCGGGATATCAAATCCAAACTCCTCTTCTTCTTTCTACTTTCCACTCCACTTTCCTCCCAGTTATGAAGTTACCATCTCCTCCCATTCTGCAGACACTTTCATGCACTGCTTTCAGCTTCAACCCCCAGGCCTCCTACATTCTCCTTTTTTGCAACTCCCTTTGCCCCCCCATTTTCACATTCACCTCCTTTTCTCTGCTTCTCCGTCACTCTGTTTTCAGCTCTCCCTTGCACACAGATCATCACCTCCTACTTCCATGTCTCCTCCTCCCCTCTCCTATTCCGTGGTCCCCTTTGTGCACACACCTCCAATTGATATATCTATAGATCTACTGTATCTTTAAGATGAATTGAATTTTAGAGCAAGCCTATGTTAGAGAAGGTTCTGTTCAACTGATGGGTGTTGTACGTATCTGGGTGTTTGCTTGTTCATAAAATGCCTGTTCTACATTACTACATTCAATCTAGAACCTGGTGTTAAAGACAGCACAGGGTGCCAAGAGCGTAATGTGTTGTGTGAAGGCAGGCACTATGAAATATGTGAGGGCTCCACCTCCTTTATCTCTCTCACATGAGGCAGCTGATATCCTACAACTGGTATTCAGAAGCACACGGCTCCCAAAAGTGGAGGTGGAACCTAACCACTGTGGCTAGTAGACACTGATAGCCTTAACTTCTAGGAGCTTGTCTAATCTTTTATAAAAGCCATCCAAGTTGAGGGCCATGACGACCTCTTGTGGAAGTGAACTCCCTGGCTTAACTATGCATTGTGTGAAGAAGCACAAATATTCTATCCGTCTTTCTTGAACCTTCCAACATTCAGCTTCATTGGATGGTCCTGATTTCTAATGCTGAGGTGGAAGGCTGGTGGTGCTGTTCTCTATCTTCCTTTTCCATGATACACATAATTTCCCCTTTTCTTACTTGCCTTTTCTCTAAACTATCCCCTCTTCCCAGATGTTGCAACCTTTCTTCATGGGGTGGGGTTGCTTCACCTCCTTGGTCACTGCATTTGCCTTTTCCAGTTGCACAATAGCATTGCTGAGGTGAGGCAACCAGTTTGTCTTAAAAGGGCTCATGTAAACAACAACATAACCCTCAGAGGTTTGTGAAGCCTTTCAAAGCTTCTACATTTCTAACTTTTTCCTGGGGCCAGTGAATACAGGTGCCACGTGGTTGGATCTTTGCCAGAAAGTGCTGACACAACCTTGACAAAACCTTCCTTGAAGTACATGGTGACCTTTTCCTGCTGTACATCACAGATGTTGTTATCTTTATGGCACTCTACAGCAGGGGTCAGCGAACTTTTCAGCAGGGGGCCAGTCCACTGTCCCTCAGACCTTGTGGGGGGCCGGACTATGTTTTTTTGGGGGGAAATGAACAAATTCCTATGCCCCACAAATAACCCAGAGATGCATTTTAAATAAAAGGACACATTCTATTCATGTAAAAACATGCTGATTCCTGGACCATCTGCGGGCCGGATTTAGAAGGCGATTGGGCCGGATCCAGCCCCCAGGCCTTAGTTTGCCTACCCATGCTCTACAGATTCAGTTTATTAATAATACTCTGTGTGGCTTTAGATAGTATGATCAAATAAGGAAAGTGTGTGTGGGGGGGTACCTCAGCAGTCTTGGCTTCTGGTGTAACTTCAGAAGAGGTGAGCCATGTATCTCTTCTACAGAGAGAAGTATAATTGTCTTCATGTCTGGGAAACTTTGGGGCAGAGAAAAGTGCATGAGTTCTCTCTTTAGGTGATGCACAGGGGATGCTCAAAGCAAATGTGAGAATCTCTTGTTCAGCCAAAGGGAACACAGAATCAGAAGCCATACTTGGTAAGGTGTAATAATTGACTGTTATGTTATTCTATTTATATCCTACTTTTCATGGAAGGAACTTAAGGTGGGTCACATGGTAGATTAAGCTAAGAGACTGGCCCAAGGTCACCCAGTAAGCTTTGTGCCTCAGTGGGGATTAGATTCCTGATCTCCCACGTCCTTGTGCAATACTAGTTCAAACGTTGACTTGAAGGACCTGTACGCTAGTTTTCCTTCAGTGGCACTCCTTGCTGGCAGAAACAAAGGTGTGATATGATGAGGAAGCTGCAAGGAAGGGACAAAAGAAGGCAATCTGCATTAGGAGCGGGCATCTGGGCAAGGGGAGGAATGTAAAGAACAAATGTCGAGAACATCAGCTTCCAGAATGGGGTTGGGTAATCATATTTGCTCAGAGACCAATATACCCTTTTCAGCATCCCATTTCTAGGTATATTCTCTTAATCCAAGTGCTGTGAACATAAAGGATTAGCATCTTTCTTCATCTTTGAGCAGGCGGCATGAGACAGAAAAACTGAAAAGTTTGACAATGTTCAGCATAACCACGCAACCTTGGACAAGATGCATATGTTCTCCACTCTTTTTAGATTACAGCAAGAAAATGGGGAATTCACGTCAACGTGTATGGGTTGATAAGCCAGAGACTTATCCTTGGTGCACATGTTATGGGGTAAAAGCCTAACATTGTCATTGCATCACTGTGTTTTTGGCATAATTGTATAAAAGCACAGTTTTTCATTAAACACAATGGAATAACCTTGAGTATGTCAGTACAGGCAATTATCTACTTATATGTGAACACATACTCATCTGTTTATGGTCCGCTGTATCTTATTCATGTTTTTGATCCTCTTGTACTTTGCATTCAGCAAATTCAAGGCTGTAGGTTCAAATATCTACTGGCAATTAAGGTCCTTGGAAGGAAGGACTTACATTTCCTGTTGATCTGTATTGCCAAATCTGCCCTTGATAACTATGAATCTTATTTCTTAAGACATTCTGACACTTAAGAAAACCGGATAAAGTTACACTATATAACTATTTTAAATTTTTCATGTTTTCACATTTTTCTGAGTATACCTGTAGCTCAAATAGTGGTTGCATTCTTTGGCTTATGCATCACCAACTTAAAACATAGCTAGGTCATTCTTTTCCTCAAATTGGTTGAAAGATGGTTTTGAGGAAAATGCGTCAAATGCAGCATTTCTTAAGAAACAATAGGATAGATATAGATGATGGTTAACGTGGGTGTGCTGCTTCCCAAACCAACGATGGAAGCACACAGGATGCAGAGTAAATGGGAGTGGGCACACAGGTTCTGGGCAGGTCCACCAAAGGGCAGGATCCCAAATTCAATTTACAGTTGAATCCACAGTTTCATAAACAAAACAGCCATTTGATGTTGCTTCTTTACGCCTGAGAGACCCAAGCAGCTTTTGTGTGGCACTGAAAAAAAACCAAATCAGGATGAATGCTCATAAAACAGGTCATCCAGTAGCACACCCTGAATGAAGTACATTAAGCTGACATCATTCTGGTGCTAGCAGCACTGCTGACTCTAGAACTGAGAGGACCTTTGGTGTGGGACATTTGGCAAATCCTCACCATGATTAATCCCCACCTGGAAACCTATGTCCCCACTGCGGAAGGATGTGTGGATCCAGAATTGGCCTCCACAGTCACTTATGGACACATCATTAAGACTGTGTTTATGGAAGATAATCTTACTCAGCTATGAGTGATAGCCAAAGAAGAAGAAAGATGGGGCAATCTAATGGACAACTGCCCTAAGACTTAGTGCCAGAGGAGGAGGAGGAGCATATTAAGGATGACCACACAGCAGCACTCCTCTGATGAACATGGGGCAGCTGCCATTGTAATTGTCCACAGTGTTGCCATAGAGCAGGGATGGGGAACCTGTGGCCCTCCAGTTCAGCCAGCATGGCCAAACCTTAGGTATGATGGGAGTTGTAGTTTAAGAATGACTGGTGTAGAGTATTGTGGGCAATTACAGTTGTGGCTGCCTGGTGATCATTGGATGAGTCAAAAAAGGGGGACCTAAGGTAGCTGTGTTAGCAGCAGAGGGTCCCCGTGGCCTTTGAACTACCTTACCCATCTTTTTGGAATCATAGCGAAGAGCTTAAAAACAAGAATCATGTCTCCATGTCCATATGTATAATGTAGGAATTGCTAACATGGTGCTCACAGACACTGAAATTAGTCTTAAAAGAAACATTCTGTTATAACCAATAGAGTAGGTTGTGGTATGTGCTTGGTTGCAGTATGCTTGGTGCCCACAACTGTTTCTCCAGTTTGCAAATGGGCTAGTGGGTGCAAAAATGTTGGTGACCCGCTGGTATAGTGCTTGGCAGAGTGTTGCATCCGATCTGCCTGGAGGTTCTGTATACCACCTTATATCTACTGCTCAACAGCAGTTACATAAATTTAGGACCCAATAATTAATGGGTTTGTAAAATGTTGATTTCCCCACCCATCTCACTCCGACTTCAATTAAATTATATTCTGATTTTTTCTTAAGGACTCCAGGTCTGCATCCCAATTCTCAGATGCATTTAGTAGAGCTTGGTACACGTGTTCCATTGTCCATTAAACAAAATGCACTTTAATTAGGTTTGTAATGGATTCATTATGTTGTTATTCAAGGTTTTCTTGCCATGTGTTCTCTTGTGTCTTTTCTAAATGGTAAAATATTCATGAAATGCTTATATATTAGAGCAGAAGCAATTCTTTGAAAATGCTACATTTCCATCTGAAATCGCTGATAGACATTCTAGTTTCTGTGAGCACAGAAGAATAAATGCATGACAAAGACACAAAACACCTGGATTCAAATCTCAGCGGAGACATGGACTCAAAGGTATCTTTGAGCAAGTTCGCTGTCTCTGCTTTTATTTCTCCTCTAGAAAAAGTGAGTAATAAGAATCTTCCTCACACCAAAAAGGATTCAGTTGTAGCTATTTAAGCTAGGGGATGGGAGGGCATGACAATTCTCATCAGGGGTGCCAACCTGAATAAATTGGGGGAGGGCAGGTAAGCCCCACCCTGTATAATGGATCACAAGATGTGGTGCGCACTCCACCATTTGAATGGGAATGCCTACCAACTTTGGGGGAACCCTGGCCTCCCAAATATTTTATTGGAGGGCTGAAGGGACCTCAGCCCCTAGGAGTTGGCTCCTATGCTTCTCATTGACCAAAGAACCAACAGCTGTTGGAAGTTTGCTCCTTTTTCCTCCTACATAAAACTCTACCAGACTTGGCTGTTGCCCTATGGCTACAGATGCAAGAGACAAGGCAGCCAGTGCCCCTCTGTTATTGGGCAGAAAAACAATTGCCAGGAGTCCCCCCCCCCTTCCAGCAACAATCCGGGCCTTAAGGGAAGCTGGACACCAACCACTTGTCTGTGTACTTGCTTTCTTATGACTTGGATTCTTTACCAATTTTCAGTTAAGCACTTGGGAGGCTCCCATCTTTGTTGCCTAAGTTATAAATTATAGTTATAATCCGTGCTATTTTTCTAGAGAAAGACGTGCCGGAACTCACCTTGAACACCTCCCTTCTTCTCTTATAATGGCAATGGCGCCCACCTGAGAGGTGCTGGAACTGAGTTCCGGCAAGGTCCCGGTGAAAAAAACAACCTGGTTATAATTATAAATTAGTTATAAATTAATTATGCGTAGGGGGTTGGGGAGTTCCCATTAGTTCCAATGGAAGCTTCCCTTTCAGGGTTAATCGCAGCTTCAGGGGAGATTTTTGCTGGAACCGCTGCAGGAGAGGAAGGGGTTAAAAAAGCCTCCCCAAGTATCAAGGTCTGGTCAAATACTGCTCCCTTGCACCAACATGCACACATATGCACAAACAAATGGAACTGCAAGTGTGCATTTACTGTCACACTGAGTTTGTTCCGGGCAAAATGTTAGTTTACACTACCTTGTACTGGAACCTGACATCAGAGCATTTTATTTCATAGGAACGCAGGGAGCCGCCTTATCCTGAGACATGCCATGAATACATCTAGCTCAGTATTGTCTGGCAGTGGCATTCTGGAGTTTCAGGTGAGAGTCTCACCCAGCCTTACCTAGGAGATTGAACCTGGGACTCTTTGCATGGGTTCATTGATCACTGGGGTATCTCTCCCCACCCTTCCTGACCCAAGCCCACTGTGCCCAGAGAAAGTCTGACATACAGAGTGAATTAAGTGAAGTACTCACACTGCCCAGGTGAAGGAAGTCTCTAGGTCCTTGGACCCTGGCTTGTGGCAATGGTCATTTTGTCACTTGCTGTACCCGGGAAAGAACTCCCAAGAGGCAAATTCAATTCAATCATTTCAGAAGCTTAAGGAACTGCCTCTCAAAATTCCATTTGCCTTAGTTTGAGCTGAATGTGTAACTAATACTGAAATTTATGAATAAATTTTCAAAATGGCTTGAGACTATGCATGAATTGAATGAATGGTTTGAGACTATTCATGGGATTCGGTGTTTAAATTTTGTGCAGATGGCTAAAGAACGCAGCCGTCTGAAGCAAAACATAGTCTACAAGCCACTTTAAGGGAACCTTTCCTAGAAAATCCACCAATTAAATAGTCTCATGTTAAAGTCTAAAGCTGAGCAAGTGAATATACAACCATTAAACCATGCTGGCAATATGGATGGTAGCTCTGGGGCTTTGTGTTGTAAATATTGTGAAATGATTTGGCATTTTTTTTGTAATCCTGTAATTAGAATAGACCCTAAAGGTAGATTTTAATTCTCCAACACAATGCGTAAGCTCGTTTTTATTAAGTATCTTAAGGGTATGATATTCAAGAAAATTAATTAAATGCAATTTAACATGATGTTGGATGGAATCAGTGTGATGCTTTCTGCATTTATCCAAACAGCAGAAATTTCTGGGGTATGTTTTTATTTAGGTTGGATTTCCTTCGGAAGGAGCTCACAGAAAGTCATACTGATGGCCCAATTTGCTTAGGTTCCTCATCCTATGAGGCATCCAGTTGTCTCCCTCTGCCTTCGTAATAAAATAAAATTCTCTTGCCTGTATCCATCCATCTACCCTCTCCTCCTTCACTTATAGCATTTGATCCAGAGGGTGGAATGGTTGGGCATTAGAGGGCTTTTTTCCCCAGCCGGAATGTGCTGGAACTCAGTTCCAGCTCTTCTCAGATGGGCGCCATTGCCATTATAAGAGAACAAGGGAGGCATTCATGGTGAGTTCCGGCACCTCTTTTTCTGGAAAAATAGCACTGGCATTTGTCAGGGCCTCAGGATTGACAGAAGGCCTGCTGCCCTAACAGAGCTACCATTTCCACTTTGCGCAAAATATCTAGGAAGATCAGATGCATCCTAAGATAAACATTTAGTTTGCCCACCTCATTTCTTCAAGGTTAGCAGGCCTACTGAAGGTGCTGTGTCAGAGGGCGCCTACAAAATCATGGAGCTAGGACTGAAAAAAGCTGGTGCTATTTACAATTCTTCATAAGCCCTTCAGTTATTTTGTCAAGGAGAAAGGGATAGTGTATTATTTATGTCCATGTTCAACTTGTGACTGCCCCTATGGGATACCACCCACTCATCCCATGCATAGGGTCCAAAAAAAAGTTTCAGTTATGGTACTTTTCCATGTAAAAGACTAGGTTGGGTTTTTTTTTTTTTACATTAAAATAATAATTAAAAATTGGGGTCGTCTTATACACAGATGGGACATGGGTGGTGCTGTGGGTCAAACCGCAGAGCCTAGGATTTGCCCATCAGAAGGTCGGCGGTTCGAATCCCCATGACGGGGTGAGCTCCCGTTGCTTGGTCCCTGCTCCTGCCAACCTAGCAGTTCAAAAGCACGTCAAAGTGCAAGTAGATAAATAGGTACCGCTCCGACGGGAAGGTAAACGGCGTTTCCGTGTGCTGCTCTGGTTCACCAGAAGCGGCTTAGTCATGCCAGCCACATGACCCGGAAGCAGTATGCCGGCTCCCTTGGCCAATAAAGCGAGATGAGCACCACAACCCCAGAGTCAGTCACGACTGGACCTAATGGTCAGGGGTCCCTTTACCTTTACCTTATACACAGATAGTGCTGAGTGTATTTTCTTAATTTTGAGTCTCCAAAAATAGGTGGTGTCTTATACACAGAAAAATATGGTAATTAATTATGTTTTAAAACAAGCATATCTTGCCAAAATCCTGAGAGAATGACATGAGTATTTATGGGAAATGTATGGTTTATCTATTAGCACTGGGACAAGAGACAAGTTGAAATGAAAAGTTGCAAGGGCTGCTGGTACAGACATATATTTTAGAAGGTGGAACTTTGAAATCCAAAGAGAGGTGTAATGAGATAGGCTTATTGTAATCCATTCTGATTAAACTAAAAGGAATCTTCCCTTGTCAGTTTCATCAATAATTTGAATAAAGGTTTTATATTTGGCCTGCAGGGATTTTCCAGCTAGTGAATTAGTTACTGAGACTGAAAGAAGGGTTGTATTCTTTTTCCCTTTTCTGTTAGGAAATCATCTTTAAAGATGTGACTACAGCCTGCTTGTGCATAAAGCTGAAAAGTATTTGCATAAAGATTTGGACAAGTAGCAGCATATTTCTAGAGGGATTCTCTCTTTGTTTAAGTACCATTATTGCACCCCTAAAAGTGCATTTTCCTTTGTTAACATTATGTGTTTGTCACATCAGCTTTACAAAGGAAAAGGCCCACTGAAAATTCTGAAAACAATATGAACGATTTCTTGTTATTTCATTTATGAATCACTTCCCATGAGGCACCCCCAATATACAATATAATAAAAACATATACAGAACAGTTACATATATATGTAATTGTTGTAATTGTTTTTATATAGCACACACACATATAGGTAAAGGTAAAGGGACCCCTGACCATTAGGTCCAGTCGTGACTGACTCTGGGGTTGCGCCGCTCATCTCGCTTTATTGGCCGAGGGAGCCAGCGTACAGCTTCGGGGTCATGTGGCCAGCATGACTAAGCTGCTTCTGGCGAACCAGAGCAGTGCATGGAAATGCCGTTTACCTTCCCGCCAGAGTGGTACCTATTTATCTACTTGCACTTTGATGTGCTTTCGAACTGCTAGGTTGGCAGGAGCAGGGACCAAGCAATGGGAGCTCACCCTGTTGCGGGGATTTGAACCGCCGACCTTCTGATCGGCAAGTCCTAGGCTCTGTGGGTTAACTCACAGCACCACCCGTGTCCCTTACACACACATATACATGTGGACAAAAACACATGCAGTTCAGAACAACACCAGAACATACAATCAATAAAAAATACAGGTGCCAACTGGGATAAAGCTTGCCATTTAGAAGGCTTGTTGAAAAAGGAATGTCTGTAGCAGGCGGGGGCGGGGACTCCAAAGGGTAGCTGCCACCACCCTAAAGGCCCTGTTCTGAGAGCATGAAGAATGACCCTCCTGGTAGGATGGTGTCTGAAGAATGCCTTCTCTTGTGGAATGCAGTGATTGGTTGGGTATGCAAGTGAGGAGGCAATCTGTGTAGCCCTATTCAGTTGAAAGGGGAAACACAAGTAGAAAGGGGTTGTGGGAGCAAACTATTAACCCCAACACCATTGTTGTCTCACTTGCACAGCTTCTGGCTTCCCACATGTTCAGAGCAAATATTTGCTGCGAGGAGCCTGTTGTAGATGTGTAGGCCTCACTGCATGATCCAGAACCCTGCTCTAAATTGCCAGGGAGCCTAAATGATGACAACAGGCTCCCTGCTGCAGAATGTGCTGGAAGGAGGCATATGACGAGGATGGTTCTGAAAATGCAACCCGTTAGTGCAAATTATCACAGAATTGTAGAATTTGGAAGGGACGACGAGGGTCATCTAGTCCAACCCCCTGCAATGCAGGAATGTTTTTCCCAACAGGGGGCTCTGACCCACGACCCTGAGTTTAAGAGACTCATGCTCCACTGGCTGCACTATCCTGACATTCCCAATGTATTATGAAATTGATGCCTAAAAAGTACAATCAGCATCTATCTGGATGTCATGCTTTGAGCCGAAAGATGCCACCATGCTATTCCAAAAAAGCATGTGGAGTTCCAATTGGATTTGCTCTCCTTATTGCCTTTCTGCAGATTAACACAACATGACACAAATGTGGCTAATCCTTATTCTTTCCCCATTATCAAGAGTGGAAAAATAGAAGGTTTAAAAGGGGTAAATAGCCTACCAGCGAAAAAGAAGCTTTAATACAAATCAGGATTTACACAAATCGTATCACAATACAAGATTCCTGCCCTGACTCAGTGCCTCTACCTCGTTCCCTTTGCCTAGCGTTGCTATGGTGATGATTGAAAGTAAGTTGTTTCATTTTTGTACATTTCTGACAAGAGTATGGAACATATAGGTTAAGTTCTAAGATTTACAAGGAGCCATGACTCATTGTGACCTCACTTACTGTACTTATTTTTTTTTAAAAAGCACGTTTATTGAATTTTTGTAGAATTATATTAGAAAATTTCACCTAATACAGTACCACAAAACAAATATATATGTAAAACCATAACAAAAACCCACCACTAAGCATGAAAACAACTTGTCTGCTGGTTAAGATACATTGTGAATAAACATAAAAAGAATTATACCGTAATCATTCTCATTATCTGAGGTAGCCCCACATTGCTGTTTTGGATGCAGATGGCCTAGCGTGACTATGAGATTTAGTGATATAACTAACCATACATCAAAATGGTCCCATTTTGCCTTACTCTCAATGACATGCCTATGTTGTAGGCAATGATTAAAATAATAGGGATGCGGAATAATAAAATATGAATAAAAAACAGTTTCTGATCCTTTTTGAGGCATGTAACAAACCCATTCTTAATAAACAAAAAAATTTTTTTTGGGGGTGCAATCCAATCTATATCTTCTCAGAAGTAAATCTACTACCCCTTAAAAAAGGCATCAGAAATGTACTTTTTATAAAATGTGTTTTGGATGAGCAGCTTTCAGTAGTAAGAAATATTATTAGCAAGTCCTTGTTTCCGTCCTTGTTCAAAATCTGAAACTGGTTGTTTTCATAGCTCTGTTTCAAATAGCTCTGTTTCAAATCTTTCACATTAAAGCAAAGTGGGGGGGGGGGGGGGAATGGTTTGCCAAAACAGAGATGCCTTTAAGGTTATTCATATTTCTTGGGAAAGTAGGGGGAAAAAATGTGTCAAAAAATGGGTACATCTGAAAGTATCTGACTTCTGTTTCAGTGTTATCCAGAACAATATCTAAGGCACTAATTCCAGGGACAGGGAATTCTGTCTTCAGCCTTTTGGGGGGTGGGTCTGTTCAGCAGCTTGTATGAGCCACTCAGAGCGTAGAATCCCTTGCACCCTGGGCAAGGCGCTGTATTGGCACCCCCACCCTCGAAAAAAATCTGAGAAACAGGTGAGGTTGCCTGAACAGGAGGAATGTACCTGCTTGGGACTGGATGGGATGCCCACACTGCTGTGTGCCTGGAAGCCTCTTTGACAACCCCTTGCACCCCCTCCGGCAGCAGCAGCAGCAGCAGCAGCAGCAGCAGCTTTTCCTGCTTGAGATCCCAACAGATTCATTCTGAGGCCAAAGTAGTGCTGAGTCAGGGCGGGGAGTGTCATGGGAGGACTTCAATGCCTGATAGGTGATTTTTTGTGCCCGCCTGCCCCACCCCAAAGCTGGGGCTGGTATTGCCAGCCCCTAGTTATGCCTCTGGAGCCACCGTGCTACACAAACAAGTATAAAATCTTTAAGCTGAGGTAAAAAAGGTAAAGGACCCCCAGTTCAGTCAAATTCGGCTATGGGGTGTGGCGCTCATCTCTGCTTTCAGGCCAAGGGAGCTGGTGTTTGTCCACAGACAGCTTTCCGGGTCATGTGGCCAGCAGGACTAAACCGCTTCTGGTGCAACAGTGCACGGAAACGCCTTTCAACAATGTCAGGTCATGTGACATCGTGTTGGCATCACAAACTAATAAAAGACATTGCACCAGTGGAATGATAATGGGTTAGCGCTGCTGCGGCTGTACTAGCAAAAGCTGCTGTTGTCACAAGTAGCAAGTCCCAGATTCCCATCCCTGGCATCTCTAGGGAATTGCTTGGAAGGAAGAGTGTTGGCTCTGTTCCTGTCCCTGGTCCCAGGATGTTTCTTGTACTCAAAATGCCCCCTTGGTAGGGAACTTACACAAAGAGTTACGTTGCCCATTTGGGTTTTCAAATTTCAGCTGCTCCCTGTGCAACACAAATATGCAGTGCCTGCCGCCTTTTGTTTTTTGTTCTCTGTCATTGTTGTGGTGCCCCCTGAGGCACCCTTTTGTCTCGGTTTTGCTCCCCTAAATCCACCTCTGGCACATGTTGGCTCCTCTTGTCAAAAGCAACAGCACCTAGCACCTATATTCATGCAAAACTGTGAATGTATCAGCTTAGAGAGATGACTATCCCGGCCTATAGCTAAAATCCTGGTATCTGCCCATCATTTTTGTCCAATCTGCTAAATGTTTTTACACAGGTTCATTTAAGTGTTGTGAGAGAAGTTCATGAAACATTTCAGGTAACCATGAATGTTTATCCACCTGACAGTGATTGACTTAAAGTATAACCTCCTGCTCCTTAAATTTGTAATATTAGCCTACATTAACTCATCCCTTGACAGGACAAAAGATCATCTTTTATGTCAAATAATCCCTCCCATTATTTTATGACAATGTGAAATGTCATGACTTTGTTTTGATCAGGTAAAGCAATTGGAGTGTTGGCAGAAAGAGAGACAAGCGTGGCATTTACTCATGACCACTGGGCTGAGTGTTGGCATTTTCTCCATCTTCAGCACCCGTAGTTATTTTTGTAACATTACACGTCAGTGCAGTTACAGATTGATCTGATGAACAGGCTACAATAGAAGAACTACAATAGTGTTGTCAATATAAAAGCCAGACCCAATGATCCAGTGAATGGCAAGCAATGTAGAACCCTCCAGTTCCACTTTGCTTGCTGAGCAAATATCTGGCTACAGCAGGGGAAATAGAATGTATTGATGTAAAGGTAAAAAAGCTAAAGGACCCCTGGATGGTTAAGTCCACTCAAAGGCGACTATGGGGTGTGAGGCTCATCTCACTTCAGTCCGAGGGAGTGGGCGTTTGTCCACTGACAGCTTTCTGTGTCATGTGGCCAGCATGACTAAACCACTTCTGGCACAAGGGAACACTGTGACAGAAGCCAGAGTGCATGGAAATGCCATTTACCTTCCTGCCGCAATGGTACCTATTTATCTACTTGCTCTGGTATGCTTTTGAACTGCTAGGTTGGCAGAAGTAGCATATCCTGGACTACTGGTGGCGGTGGAGACTGGCTCATTAGATCAAAGGGGCTGCTGCCCCAACAACCTCAGTCTGCTCTCAGCCAGTCCATCTGCCTACTTTCTTATTATTGCCTGTCATTGACTCTGGTTCCACCTACTGCTGATCTCCCTGCCAAATGGCACCACTGCTGAGGGATTTTCCATAAAGAAATCCCACCAAATGAGTGACTGGTGCAGCAGTTCACAATGGTTGCATGCCTCACCTCAAGGAGATGTTTGCTGATGATCTTCTAAGTTAATGACCACTTCCTGTGAGACTTTTCTCTGATGGGCATTAATAACACTTAATCTTGAGTGCAGTGAAGGTGACTACAAGTCTTCTAAGACCAAGAGTGATGGTGTTTGGGTTAAGATTGTTACTGTTGCCTGACTCTACTTGGGGCAGAGTTATCCACCAGATATACTGGTTGATTCCCCAAGTGTCTTCCATCCCTCACCCCACAAAAAAAGTCTACCATCCCAGCCAGATTGACATAGTATTGCCCCAAACTCAAACATACCTCCATGACTTTGCCAGGGTTCCTAATGCATGCTGACATTCTTTCTGGCTTATTGAATATCCCATTTAACAAAAGGTTAAATATGTGGCATTACCTAATTTACAGGTGCCCACAACATGTTTGTAATTTCTTCACTCATGTTAAAGTCAAGCTTTAATGAAAGCACTTTCCTCCTGAAACAAATGCTGTGAAGTAAAACTACCTAACAGATTTTCTGAGGTTGCTTCCAAGTCTTGCGATTTTGTCTTGCAAATGCATGCACTTGTTTCAGAAGGGTTTGGCTAGCATTATATACAACCATTCCCTTCAGAGTTTTGTAATAGCCGAAATGTCATGGAAGCAATCTTGTCATTTGTCATGATAATGCAATATAACGAACAGTACCTTATGGGGATGAAGATGGAAAAGGCCTTTATATGATTACATCACATGATGATAAATGCTAACAATTTATGTTCATTATGAAAGCAGCATTCCAAAGAAAGCATTGCTATAAAAATTGCCATTGCCCCCCTTTGCCAAGAAATTTATATATATTACAAGGTTAGAAATCAACAAGCAAGCTCAAGCAAATCTGGCTAGAGGAAATTAGAATTTGTGAATAAAAGCCCACATCTCGTTTAGCTGAAAAGCTTCCAATTAGAACATTAAGAAGGGTAAGAGTAAAATATCGACACAATTACTGTAGGGCAGCTACTTTCCATTTCTTTTAATGACCAACTGTACTGTGTGATTAAATTTGTTTAAAGTGTGGGAGTGAGAAGGCAAAGGCCTCTTTTGCCCTCTACATTCATGGTAGCAAAACCTTTACAATGCATCGGTTAATCTAAATGGCCAAGGTGACTATCCCGACCCTCACCAGGAGATTGCAGTTTAACCCAAAGATTAGTTATTCACAAGTGGGACAAAATACTGCCATCTGGAGTGCTCCCTTTAAGGATTCCAGACATTCAGCCATGCCCTTTCCCAGAATACTCCATTTCATTACCTTCTACCACTTTCCCTCACATCCCAGTAGTCAGCAGTCAGTACCTCCTGAGTCTGGAGTCTGGAGTCTGGAGTTTTGTTTTTCCTGCCCTTAAGGTTTCCTTGCTAAAGATTCTTCTGTACTTCTAACATTTGTACTTCAGCTAACATTCTAAATGCCATTTGAAAACCAACCAACCAACCAACCAACCAACCTGAAAACAGTTTTGAAATTAGGTGGGCCAAAATCACTGGCACATTCTAATTCAGAGGTAGTTAATGTGGCTCCCTTCCAATGACTCCAGTTCTTATCATCCTTGACTATTAGCCATGCTGGCTGAGGCTGATGGCAGCCAGAGTCCAAAGCATTTGGAGAGCACCACGCTGGCTATGCCTAGTTATAATTATTCAGGATAAACAATGCAGCTGATTGCCACGAAATGCTGTTAAAGTCTACTGAATAATTTGATATGTAAGACTATTAGGTAAATTTCTGGAGGTTTAAACAATTAACTGACAGTACAGTCCTATGCATACCTACTCATATGGTCTCATGAGCTCAGTAGCACCTACACCCAATAAGTATGTGTATAGGATTGCAGTCTAAGTGAATTAGTGTTGGAATAAGCAACGTTAATTAACATCCACTGCACTAAGAGAAAAACAGCCACCAAAAGTGTGTCTAGGAACATTAAACTAAGTTTAGTTTGCCTTTCTTTCACTTTCCTTGCTTGCTTCCGTTGTATCCAAGCATGCTGATGATTCTGGGGCCCTGTCCATACCTTGTGCAGGCATTGTGAAAGTTACAAGACATCCTGTACTCTTAGAACAACATTGCTGTGGAGAATCAGGACCTTCAGGAGCATCTGACATGGCAACACTGCGTGGAGTCAGCTTCCTAGCAGCAGGAGCATTGCTGCTTATCAGGGCAATGCAGGTGTGGAGCATGGTGGCAGTGAGAATGGAGTTGGGTACACCAGCAGAGCCAATCTAGCACTCCTGCTGGTGTACCTGAACCACCTGCAACCTTGATGACACCCAGCTCCACCTCTGTGCCACCCTGGTAAATGGCAGTGACGTCACTTTTGGGAGGTTGGCTGCATAGCACCAGCACACCTGCCGGGTGCTCTTGTAAACCAACCAGACCACTGTGGTCTGCAGATATGGGACCTTCTGGACCATACCATCTAAGGATATCTATCTGGTGAAGCTGAAGAGGAGGGTCTTCTGTGTTGTGGAAACTACCATGTGGAGTATTCTCTCCGTTAAGATGTGGTGAGCCCTGACTATGGGGTATTTTCATTGCCAGCTGAAGGCATCCACCCAGCTTTTCCCTGACCCTTAATATCAGTCCTTGATAGTTTTATTGGATATTTTTATGTTTTATGATTTTATGAATCAGTTTTGGTGGTTCTTTGGAAAATAAAAAATGGGATATAAATCTTTTTAAACACATAGACAAATAAATATTCCTAGTTGTGGTGGTGACGGTTTATCAGCCATCAAACTTCATCTTACTACTTTGCCCATGGCACTGCTATAGTGGCCCAGACCTTTGGAGCAGACAGGACAAAAGTCTAATTGTTTAAAGCATATCATGAAAAAGAATAACCTTTGGAAAACTCCCGGCATATAGATGAATTGCAAAACAGCTCCCTGTCAGGTCCAAGCTTGGGGCAAATTGTAATAAATTAGGGTGTCACAAAAATGTATAACTGAGGCATCAGACTACGATGCACTTGCAGGAATGAACCTCTGCTTCCTGAAAGGCTGTGCACTGATTACAGAATTACTCTTTCACAAAGTTGGTTATTTTCCTTCTCTTTTTATTAAAGCTTTTAATAATATGCCATGGTTTGTACAATAAAAAACAAGAAGAGCACACAAGATGGTGACATACTGAGAGTTGTCTCCTTCAGGCAAAGCTTTGTGGAGACTTGTTGCCGTGCTCTTCCCAAGGACTGAGATTAGGATCATTTTCATCTTACTGCCTAACAGGCCTATCCTGCCCTCCATGAACGTTGGCAAAAGATAATAAAATCTGGTTCCCACCATAGGAATTTAGGAAGCTGCCTTTTACCAAGTCAGTCCATCTAGCTCAGTATTGTCTACAATGGTGATAGCTCTCCAGGGTTTCCAACTGGAAACATTCCTAATCTTCCTGGAGATGCTTCGTACTGAATCTGGAACATGCTGATGTTCTCCACTGAGCTGCAGTCAATGGTGTAAGTGGGAAAAATATGTTTTGTGCCAAAAAGACAATGAGGAACAGAAGGGCTCTCTGACCTATCATCGTCTCCTGTCACCCAACATTATTTATTCAAGGGCCAAACTAGATGTGTACTTAAATATTTAGAAAGTACAGTATTAGAAAGTACAGTCTCTTGTTTTTTCCTGAACTAGGAAGGGGAAGGTTATCTCTTCACAGCTAGGAATGGAGACTGGCCTTTTATGATGCTGCTGTGAGCCTTAGAGAAAAGACTCTGTTTGCACCTAGCTGTGCAGGCAGGGGAAATCTCCATTCTGAAATTTCTGGGAGAGTGAGGAGATAAGCCTCCCCTTAAGCATCCCCTTTATTCATAGTGAGAGTTGGGCTCCTTCTTGCTGTAATCAGTTATGGAAAAACAAGTTACGTAACCGCCCAGTGCATATTTTAAGTGCACATTTGGGTCTCCAAAGCAGTTTTGTGTTACGTATGTGGGAATCTCTAATTGTATCCTTCCCATAGCCTTATAAAGTAGGTGAGAGTTAGCAAAAGCAAGTCATTGACTTTATCAACAATGGCACTCCAAATCTCCAGTTAGGCTTCGGTCAGGAACAAGGGGTGGAGATTGGTGCTGAACCAGCATTTTCTGCTCCCTGCTAACGATCAGGCTCAGGATAGGCACTGTATTGCTTTTGCTTCTGTCAGATCCCAAGGGGTGTGTGTGTGTGTGTGTATGTGTGGTAGGGAACCCATGGTCCTCTAGATGTTCAACTCTCATTAGTCCCAGCTAGCACTGCCAATGGGCAGGAGTATTGGCAACTATAGTCCAACAACATCCATCCACAACTAAAGCCAGAAGTAGGATCCAAGGGCAAAAACTGAAGGCAGGCAATACCGTAAGCTTTCTGAAACTAAGTAGGTCTGGGTCTGGTTGGTCTGTGCCTGGGAACTTTATGAATGATTCTTTGAGTTTCATGGAATTAAGGAAGCCTATAACTAAAGGCTTCTTCAACAGACATCAGACCCAAAAGTTAAAGTCATTTGTTTACTTTGTATCTCATAGATAATGAAGTAAAAATAAGGTGAAAATTCACTTCAGTAATGAAGAACCTGTGGTATTCTAGGTGTTGTGGGACCCCAATTCCCATCAGCCCCAGCCAACATAGCCAATGGATGGGAGATGCAGTCTGACATTTGAAGAGTCACAGATTGTGCCCCCCATTCTCCTACTTTCTGATACAACTTTATCTTTGGCCTGTCAGCTTCCAGTGTGGGTGCATTTCTAAATGGGCTGCCCCTTATGTGCATTCCGAGACAGGACAGTCATACTGAGGATTGTACCACGTGAGCACCTGAATGATTAAATCCATTACAATTCCAACATTAGAGCTGCTGACGGTAGAAAATAATCATGAAAAAATGTTGCTCTGGATTCTTTAATGTTGATTATTTCCGCTGTCTGAAAATGTGTCTCAGGAGCTTTGAGGAATGAAGAAGAAAGTATTTTACAGCCACTGCAGTTCTAGCAAATATCCTAGCATTCCATTCACCACAACGAGGGAAGGCTAATGGCAATATAAAGATGCCTCCTTTCATGTTGGTGGAAAGAAGAATGAATATTCCCTGCTGCAGCTGGCGGCAGCAGGGGCAGGCACTGGGGGAGGATTGCTCCTAATGGCTTGGTCAAAAGGATCCTGCACCATGAGAAAATAGAAGTCTGAAAATGAGGCTATACAGGGAAGAACCTAATATGAACATGGCATCGCAAAAGTGGAGGACTGTTGTTATCACAGTTGTATATCAGTGAAGCAGAACTGTGGAAATTCATGGATGTGTACAAACCAAAACATTGTTCTCTCATAAAAAAGATAAAAGGAACAGATGGAAGCACCGTGCAAGTTTGCCAGTCAACAGCAAATATGAAAGACAAAATTTGTTTGTGGAATGGGGAGCCAAGGCACACAAAATCAGCCTATTTTGCCCAAACCCAGCAATCTATAATTGTTTCCTTGGTCATCAAACAAAATTCCCCCCAAAACGGGAATTTGAGTTAGTGCACTATGAAATAATTTCACATTTAGAGACAGTCTCCATGGGGCAGGGCCTTTGTCAGGTGGATTAAGGGAAAGGTGTTATTTATAATATTGTGTGGAGATTATGGTACTTTGAAGAAAATCTATTGATTCTTGTGGTGAGCTGCTATTCAGTGAATGGATTGCTATGTGAATGTAGCTAAAATAAACCCTTCACATGGCAGCTATTTCCCCATCAGCTGGCCTTTAACAGATAGCTCAGTTGGTTAGAGTATGTTGCTGATAATGCCAAGGTCACAGGTTTGATCCCCATATGGGACAGCTGCATAGTTCTGCATTGTAAGGGGTTGGACTAGATAATCCTTGAGGTCCCTTCCAAACCTACAATTCTATGATTCTTCGATTGGTTTGGGATTGTTAATGAGACCACAAATGAAGTCACCTTCTCTTGTTCCCCACAATCAAAAATATGGGAGGTAGAAGAATGAGAGGAGGAATTTAAAGCTAGGTCATTTATACACCAGAAAGTCTGGCTGATGCTTTTAATTCTTTCCCCTGAGGTCACTGATGTCTGAATTAGAATGTGAGGCTGTGGTGGTGGGGGGGAATCAGGCAACAGAATGGGTAATTGTAGATGTTGTATCTCCTGAAGTCCTCATTATTTTTTATTCTCCCCGATTGTAATGTTAAGAGTTCGATTTCTCATTACATGGCTTGGTTGAATACTTAAATTTGAATAAAAATATTTCTTGTCTAATGCTATGCTTCTAAAAGAAGAAGAAATGAAATGGGAAATGTTCTGAATTTATTCTTTCAAGCAGTGGGGTGTTGTGGGGATGCATATATTTTAAAATGTTGTTCCTGTTCTTGGCTCTTTAGATTGTTGATGAGAAAAACTTACATATTGCTCAGATCTGTTGCAACTGTTAATTAAGGCCTTTTCAGTTTGATTAACTCTCTAAAAATCCAGAGGTCTTCTCATTAGCCATCTGTTATAACTGAGGAGGCATCCTTGTTGCAGCTTGAGAGCAAAAATAAACACGATTCTTAATGCTTCATGATGAAGATTCGTCACCATTCTTCCATCTAACAGCAGACATGATAGCCTCATGCCATCCTGTAGGGGCCACCCACAAAACAGGCATTTCTGCATATTCAGGAGATTCCTGACATATGCAGGGTGGAAAAACACGTTGTTTTGTAAAGCAAAAAGAACAAGCCCCTCTCAGTGAGAGTTGTAGTCTTCCTGGATGGGCCTTTAGAATGGTAGCTAACAGAATGTTACTAAGAGTTGGTCTGGAAATATGTAGAACTGTTGTAGACTTCGGCCCCATCTGAACTATATTTTTAAAGTAGTACCATACTGCTTTAGACAGCCTAAGAATTCTGGGATCTGTAATTTGCTAAGAATGCTGAGAGAATGCTGCTTGTGAAGGAGTGCCATACACCAGGCAGGATTGATCCCACCACCAGACCCTCCAAGTGTCCTTTTTTCCATGGACAGTCCTTGATTTACAGAAGCTGTCCCAGTTTCTGATTTGATCCCGGAATATCCCACTTTTTCTTAGGACATCCCTATTTTCATCAGAGAAATGTTGGAGGGTATAGAGTGATCCAACCCCCAAGCCATCCTAAGGCAGCCCTGTATAGGGAAGTTTTTTAAAAATGTCTAATGTTTTACTGTGTTTTTATAAATGTTGGAAGCTGCCCAGAGTGGCTGGGTAGCTTCTTAAAAGTCATGTAAACAGAAAAAAAAGAAAACATTTACATTTCCCCTTGCCATGTCTAGTTTTTGTACTTGCATTCATATCTCCATTTACTTATTTTATATTAGAACTTTATTTAGTTTTGTTTTTAGTTTATATCAATGGAACCAACACAGCAAAACAACAAAGTAATAGTTTTCATTTCTACTTATTCCCTACAATGTCACTGCTAACTTTAGATGAGATGAACGTAGATCCTTAAATGAAACACTGAAATCACACTCAGGGGGTTTCTCTCAAATCCATGTCCTCATATTCTGGTTCTTGCATTACAAATGCAGGAGCCTCTTAGGAGGCTTCTGAAAGTTCACCTTTGAGAGTCTTTCAATGGCAAGGTGAACAAGACAGGAGGCCCTCCTCAGCAACATCAGCAAACACAGCATTGCTGAAAAGCTTTACAGTAAAGTGGTACCTATGGTTAAGAACTTAATTCGTTCTGGAGGTCTGTTCTTAACCTGAAACTGTTCTTAACCTGAGGTACCACTTTAGCTAATGGGGTCTCCCGCTGCTGCCGCGCCACCGGAGCACAATTTCTGTTCTCATCCTGAAGCAAAGTTCTTAACCCGAGGCACTATTTCTGGGTTAGAGGAATCTGTAACCTGAAGCGTCTGTAACCTGAAGCATCTGTAACCCGAGGTACCACTGTACATGTAAGGCTGTACACCCACCATGCATTGAAAGCACATGACTTCCTCCAAAGAATCATGGGAACTGTAGTTTACCCTTCACATAGCTACAGTCCCCAGCGCTCTTAATGAGGGGGTGGAGTCAGGTGCTTTCAAAGTGCTCTCAATGTACTTTGATATTTAGTTTTCTTTTTATTGAGAAACCAACCTCATAAAAGCATGGGGAGTGGGGGCAGGAATCTACTACTGCCCAAGGTTACTGCTGATGGACACGAAGTTGTCCTGGAGGAAACCTAAAGACACTACCAACAAACAAAATGTGGCTGAAATGAGCTCAAACCAAATTGCTTAAACTCAAATCCTGGGACAGCTGTTAGGCTCCACTTGCTTAATTTATATACACCTTCTATAGATTGTTATATACGTTATTTGCTTTCCTACTGCAATACTGTCTTCTTCTGGCATCTATTCCCCAAGCAAAATAACTGAGAGCCATTAATTAGATCCAAGAATTATGAAAAGTGATCCCCAAAGCACCTTTGTGTCCACTTCTGCCATTTAAACCAGAAAAACAGGGAAAGCTCATCAGGATGACCTTAAACCAGAAAGGCCAGGTCCCAATTTGCTGTCTAATCTTCTTGAGTGACAGATTGGGGATGCAAGAAGACTCATCATAGCTGAGCCTCTTAACTGCTTTTCAGCCATATAATAATTCATTTTGCACTTACTTTGAGCTATGTGCCCCCATCTGACTTTATAAAAGTCATCGATTTCTTTTGGCTGAAGAACTGAGAGTCTTTATTAAAGAGAGGCATATCATTCTCCTTCTGCTCAGGCTTGACTTTTTTTTGTTCATTTTCTGATAGATTTCCACATCTTCCATTGAATCAACACTTCTGCCTGTCTGTCCACTGCATTAACCCCCCCAAAAAAATATTATGTTGGGAGAATGCACAAAGAACATCAATTCCTGCTGTTTTTGATCACCTGATTTTACCCAGCTTCCCCATAGAATGGAGATGAGATGGACAATATGAACATATAATTTATTTTCCCTTCCCCTTGCTGGCATGGTTTACCCAGCTCTTATCATTCAGGTTTCTTATGTGTATGGCAGCATTGTTCTGCCAAAATAGCAACAGATGTTTTGCAGCATGATCTCTTTCACACTACATGTGCTTGCTCTCCTTTCTCCTCCTCCCAGTCTCTCCCCCCACCCCATGAGTGAGCTATGCAGTGGCCAGAATCAATTGCTTCTATTAATGGTCAAGCATTCATGAAATAATTGGAGCCTTTGTATCTAAACAATAAAATAGTAATTGCCCCATTATACCTGCCACCCAAACATATGTAGGCTTCTCATGGTTGACAACCATACCAATTGCATCAATCCTGGGGGAAAGTGTAATGTGGGCAATCACGCAACATCTCACATTTCTAAGAGAATATGACCACTTCAGCTAGCACCAAATTCCATACGCTCATTAGATGTCATTAACTGGCAGGAGGATGAGGATCCCAGTGAGGAGCGTTGCCAAGCAGGGATTGGGGAAGGAAGTACTCACAGGGTGACAGAGGATGGCAAGGGGATGGGGGTCGATGCACAGGAACCAGAGCAGGTGGGGCTCGCTAGCTCTGGGAGAAGGTGTGTGATTCCTCAGCCAGAGTAGAGTTAGAACGGGTGAGGGTCACATGTCTCATCAAGCTCAGATGCTGCAATCAGCATGCAAAGTACAAAAGGGAAGCAGAGTTGAGGTGCTTTGTCTGCTCAACTGCCCATGTTGATAGACCTTGACGTGGATGTGCCAGGATTTCCGTGAGACTGTGCTTTGGATTTGACTCTTGACTGTATCCTGACTGCTGGACTTGAGACTTGGCTTCCTTGGGCTCACCCTGGACTGCATTTCCTGACCTCTGGCCTTTGGACTTGTGTGGACTTGACCCCCAGACGTTGAACTTTGGACTTCACATAGTGATTTCCTGTCAGGTAGGCCAGGGGTTCAGGACTTAAGAATTCTGTGGAGCATTTGACTGGGCTGAAATAACTTCTGAACTGAGGTGCTTCTATATATCTTGTAAACACCGCTGTCAGTAATATCTCCCCACCCCAGTTATTTTTTTGCATTTGTATAACTTATGCTCACCTTCATTATAGATTCTCTTCATCACAAATGTCTCAGAATATTCAACCATATCCAAATGAGATGGGGAAATGTATCCAGCTTAAAACTTCACTTTTGTTGTGGACACTACAGTACTCTCTCACAGGCATCTCCAGCAAGAACAAAATCTTCAAGCTTGACAGTCATTTTTTCATTCAATCAAGAAAAATAATAGAAATCATTATCTGGAATCAAACCAACACAATCTACATTGTCTTGTGATTCCTTTGAGACTGCAGCTTCTGAAAGGCTTATTACATATTTCAGCAAGTAATAAACACACACACTATAGCAACATGCATATAACAAATACCTATCATCCAAGGAAGCTGGAGCTCTAGACACATTGTAAAAACATGACAGGGCTCTTGTGCCAAGGAATTTTGGAGGTGAAATCATTGTTTAGCCATGAGGCGCACTGGGTAGCTTTCCAGCAAGGCACTCTCAGATCTAAATTAGTTTGCAAAGTTATTGAAGGATAAAGACACTAGCTGGGCACATGCTGCCTTGAGCTTTATCATGAAAAGGAAGAATATGAAAGGAGGTGGGAGGAACCTGCATATACTCTTCAAGAGTATGGCACATCTTTTTGCCAGAAAAATACTCTGCTCATTGACTGTACCCATCTGGGAAGGAATTCTGGACTATTCTACTGTCTTTGGAGTAGAAGAGAGAACAGTAGATTTTACCAGAACTTCTATTTGGTCCAAAGAATTTTAAATTTTATTTTTATCCATCCTAACTTTTTGGCATGAGTATAGCTAAAGATTCTAATAAGAATGTAGCATCAGTGGCAAAAAGGAAAAAGGAAATTCAATTCTATCACTTATGGCTTGAATCTAGACTATAGGTATTAATTAGCTGACCAATGCCAGGAAGTCTGTAGTATCACCAACACTGCTTGCCCAATGGTCACTGTAATTAGTTTGCTTTTATGTAATTGTCACTGTTCTTCATACATTTCATTTCCCACTGACCTTGTTCTTCTCTGACCCCATTACCCCCAAGTGCAGATATGCCAGTATAGATATGTTAGTATACACTTAGTGCATCTGATGAAACAGACTCTAGTCTATGGCAGAATCTACAGGACTTGGGAATATCATATAAAAATGTATGGGCTTGGCTACAGCTGAGAAAATAACCCGTAATGCAATGGTGCTGAAAGGAAAGGGAAAAAATGGGGGCCTTTTATGCCACCTGGGCCCTGCTGATTTCATATATTAGTTGAAAGGGTCTACAAAATATGCGACCATTACAAATCTGGATGTACACTTCTTGATTCTTCAGTCAGAGAAGGTGAGGTTTGAATTCTTTAACATTTGTGAGAAGAAAGCACTGGCCTATGAAAGTAGTCTTTAAGTGTGTTTCATTTCTTTGTACATTAATAATGAATGGCTTTATTTGCTGCGCTTTGTATTGCCAAAGAAAGATGTTATCTCCAAAAACATGCCATACATTTTTCTTTCCTTTTGCTGTTTTTACAGTTCTTGGAATGCTAGTGAAGATAATGAAATCACTTTAATATTTCATGTTGTATGACGTAGCTGAAATTTATAGGTTTGCTACAGCCATAGGGGGAAAGGCTTTAATATTACTTTTAGAATCATGAAGTATTAATTCAGTGCAAATCACAGATACTGAAAAGCAACAAATGTTTTTTAAAAACACTCCTACAAATACGCACATGTTCTGTGGTATATTTTGAGGTGACAAATTATCAGATTTTTGTCCTTCAGGATAATTCTTAGTTTAGGATGATTGTAATAATTGTAAGTGAGGATGCACTTAAAAATTCATAGGATGATGCTAGAACAGGTCTTTTCAGTGGTGAATCCCCACTTGTGGGATGCTCTCCCCAGGGAAGCATGCCTGGTGTCATCATTGTCTGTTTTTTAGGCACAAGGCAAAAATATTTGTATTTACCCAGGTGTTTGTTTTTTAATCAAGAGGGCAATTTATGTCAATGGCCTTTCTTGTGTTCATCCTTCAAGTGGATTGTGTAGAACTTGTCTCTTTGAAACATATTGTCAGATGAGTATTTTAGTTTTGCTTGTAAAAGGCATTGATGACCAAAGAGGTTAAGGGCATACAGACCAAAATGTTTGACACCAGTTCTTTCCTTATTACAGTATTCAAATATCTGATTTGCAATATGCAACCATTTTGACAAACTATTGTGTGCAATCCTTTGTAACATTCACCATCAACAAATCGCAAGTGGAACCTGCAACAAAATGTCACAGTGAATCATCGTCTCTTAGCGGGAGTGTACAGGGCTCCTTCCTTCCAGTCAGCCATGCCCTTTTTCAGGATACTCCATTTCATTCTCCCCTTCTCCTTCCCACCACCAACTGACACTCAACATTCCATAACTGGTGTGTGCGTTCAGTCCTGCATAGGTTTCATTTAAAAAGTTTTCCTTCTGTACGTTTGCAAACCTTGGAATTTCCCTGAGCTTGACAAATGGTGTCTGAGTTAGCTTTCCCCCTCTTCCCTCCCCTTCCTCTCTTCTTTTTGTGCAGTCTTTTAGATATATTGCATGTAAGCCACTCTGAAAGTCTTTTTGGCTGAAAGATGGGGTACAAATGCTCCATTTTTAAAATAAAAAGATATCGCTCATTGCCTCATCCTAGTATGATTCTCTGTATCAAAATACTGAGATTGGTAAACTTAGAAAGTGTTTAAAAACAGACAACAATAAATGCTTTAAACAGTGAATTCACAGATAATGGTAGTTGAAGTTTCACCCAAAATTAGGTCTTCTGTTTTGCTCATAGCTTCTTCTTTAAGTTATCACAAACATACTGTAATGAACAGCAAAGTAATGACAAGGCTATGTGGGTGGACGCAAAGTTTGGTCTAAAAGTGGCTGAATACCAAGTAATGAGACCCAACTGAGAAATGAGTGCATCAGAGGCTTAGGCATTAGTCACCAAGTGTTACAATCCGTTGTGAAACTTAATGCCTTGTAAGTAACGCAAATAGGCATAATGAGATGCAGCTTGGGAAATTAAGTTATTTGTTTTGAGGAAAACACTTTCTCCACTGTTGTCCCTAATAATTATTATGGTAGGAATGAGAATCACCCCTCCCCTCAACGGAAAGTCCCCAGTTTCAGAGATAATCTAATAATGCTGAAATATTCGCCATAGACCCAACTTCTCAAATCAAAGCAACAATGGTACAACATTCATTTCTTCCAACAGTCCAGGATACATTTAAAATAAATTAATAATTTGATCTCCATAAGAGCCATAGTGTAGGACGTCCCTGATTTTATTATTCTTAAAGCAGAAACGTGTTGATGACGGGTTCCCCCAACGCCATTTTTTGGGATCAGAAATACTGCACTTCCCCCAGACTCTGCTATTGGAAACTCAGCAGAAGAACACTGGCTACTCTGCTGAAGGCCGAGTGCTCTGATCCTGGTTCTCCCACATCTTATCTAGTGTGCCCTCAAGATCTTTTGGACTAGTCTTCATGGCTGGGAAATTATGGGAGCTGCAGTCAAAAGCATTTGAAGACACCAGGTTGGGACGTGCTGGACTAAAGACCCAATGTGTAAACCAGCTGTGTCTAGGGAAGGAGGTGAAACTAGATTAAATTTCCATTTAAAAGCAAATCTATCGATTTCACACTTTCTGAAGCAAAATGAGAACTGAAATAGATCCATCCTTCAAAAGGTGCACTTCTCCAAATTTTGCAGTGCAGTTCTCCTGCCAAGTAGTGTGTACAGAAATGCTCGTAGCAGGGTAAGATGTGCATAGGAATGCATATAATAGTGAGAACAATATCAACAATGCATTACATTGGAGGAATTGTTTTGCAAAAATGTGTCTATTAGGCAACGTTACATCCTAAAATGTGCTTATTAAGAAAAAGTCACACTAAAATGCTGATGAATTTTAATGAGGATGTGTTGCTGCAGAAATGTGGAGAACCGAATTTAAGATTGGAAAAATAAGAAACTGAGAGAACTGAAATTGACAGCTCCATCCATCCCTAGCTGTGTAGGGAATCAAGCCTATCTTGAAGTCCTTGGCTCTAATTCCAGATGTGCTGTGGTTGGCTGTGCTTACTCAGATGTGGTTGCGGCCCCAAAACACAATGCATTTACTAAGGAAACAATCTACTGTGTATATATGTATGTGTTTATGTGTGTGTTTTTCTATTTTATTATTGAGTTATTTAAGCATTGATCCCTTGTACTGAAGACAGATCCCAGGACAACATTCTTAGGATGTAGTTGGGATGTACAGGCATTAAGACCTGAGAAAGCATGTTGCTGTCACATAATTAGATATGTTGTATTATTAGTTACATTTGGATAACAGATCTTTAAATAAAATTTATATTTTGCAAATCATTGAAACTTTTCTGTTAATACATGCATTTACTAAAGACTCTGTTTTAAGACCTTGCATTCTCCCAGTTGGCTGCAAAAACAGGTGCCACGCTGCATGGTTTATGGGCGGTCAGGAACTGTGCAAGAAAATGTTGGCTGCAAATGGGGAAAATATTTGACTGCAATGGTGGTAGGATGTTTATCTTCAATCTGAGCTATGCAACACAGATGCTATAATTGTGAAGCAATTAACATACAGACCTAGCCACTCACTTATTTCATTATACTTTCAGCAAATGATATATTTCTTGATGAATTAATTCCAACATCCAATTCCCAATTCATTTCAGCCTATCAGCAGAAAAGTCAAATGATATGCAATTTATATTTTGATCTCCCACCTTCTAATAATAATGTTCACCTTTGCAGTCAATTTACTTTGCTACGGGATGCATGATTTATGTTCATGATCATATGGATTTGTTATCTCCTACATTCTGTAATTGTCATGAAGGCCAGAGAAAGATGGGAGTGAAGAACAAATAAAAATTCACGACAACAAGAGAGGTTACAAAAGCCCTAGGAGCATTGTTATGAGTTGTGGCTGTATGCTGGATCCAGCATGAATTGAATTCCTGGAATAGCCAGGCGAGCTTCTTGGTGAGGTAATGACCCTCACCTTACCAGGTGAAGTAATGATTGCAGGGTTTTTTTACTAGATGACCTTGGGGTTCCTTCTAACTCTGAGTCTAAGTATGGGCCATTATGGTAACAAATGAAGTGGTTGTGTGCCGCTCATTGATAGTTAGAAAGCCATAGACCAGAGTTGAGAGTTGAGTTATGTGAGCTAGAAGGTAGAAGCAAAGCTGCAGGCTGGGAAGCCAGAGAGAGAGTGCCATGCCTGATTTCTGCTTGAATCCAAGGCTGCGGCTATGGGAGAAGCAAGACCCTTTCGGGATTCTAATGCTGTGAGCCCCTCCATCGGAGACTCAAATTGTATATATGTATCAATAAACCATATATCATATAGACACCACAGTCTTCACTGTGCCTTGTTCCAAAAGAAACATGAACCCTGGGTAAGCACCCTGGAATCTCTCACTGCACAGAGATTGGGGTGATATGCAATATAAATGTATAGCATTTGAAGGCTTTATCTGTTCACTGCTTTTCCGGAACAAGTTACACCATTCTAAACCATTGTATCCAATAACTAAAACCGTAATTAAGATTCACTATGAGAACCTATTGTGATCTGAGAGGGATGATACTTGGACAGCCTTTGGACATGCCAGACAAGATTGATGGAGAAAACGTTTTAATTCCCTAGAGCATCCTGAGCCTTGTTCAAAGAGCAGATCATGTTTCATCTAAGGAAAAAGGAAAGCATGTTACAGATTGAGAATTTATTTCATATAACCCCTTTAATTTGTTGGAGATCTGAGTTCTAATAGTAGAAGCTATCTTACACTATCAAAGAAAAGGATTTATCAGATACCAATAGCATGGAACATTTCGCTCGGCTTCAAATCATTCTTTTGTTTATTTCCTAATATTGAAGATTTATAGCTTTTGTTACCAAAGTGCAATTCACTGTAGTCTTGGTGTCAGTGTGAAGACCACTGCTTTGGATCAAGGATGTTTGTCTTCCACAATTGTACAGATAACCCTTTATAGCAGATCAGTAAATCCAAAGGATACTTGAAAGAAAACCTCCAATTCACACACTACTTTGTACATGGTGGCTTTGAAGTGATGCATGTTGCTGCTAAGCGCATGATGAAATTCTTGGCTGTTTGTTTTACTGTACAACTAAATTGCTTTTCAGAACCAAAATAAATGGGAATGCAGGGAATGGTTTTACCATGCATCTAGCGACAATGCTTGTGTACTTGGTCTGCACAGTATATTTTAAACAAGGCAGGATAAGGCAGGACTATAACACACATTCACTGCTCTGCAAAGCAGTTTTCTAGCCACCGCAGCAGGCAGGAGGAAGATACATGATATGGCTTTTGAACACCATCTTATGGACCCTATAGCCATATAGATCAAGACTGAGAGTGCTTTATATGGTGATGCACTTCCAAGGAACAGTACACATCTCAGATTGGAACTCTGGAAGTGGTTTCCCATAAGGAGTGTTCACCCATTCGATGAATGTAGTCGGTGTGCCTGTGAACACAAATGGCTGAGCAGTAAACTGATGCAGTTAGTTGCATTTATCATTCAACAAGTGTATGATCAGTGTGCAATAGTTGAGCTGTACAAATGAAGTGTATACTCATTCACGCAAACACTTGCACACAGCTTGCGCCTGTGCTCGGCGTGTGAATAAGCCTATAGAAAAAGCTGGAAGTGGAAAAGCTTGAGACTTCCTTTCAAGGCGTGCTTGAAACTGTGCAGCACTGTAGCCTGTTGCAAGCAGTGCGGTAATAATGGTTAATTACCCAAGGATGTAATTGCCCTGCTCTTGCATACCTCCCATGTAATTCACAATGTTGTTCCATTTCATCCATTTTTTGTGAATTATTGAGCCTATCTCACTTTGTGGCTCTTATTTTTCATAATTTTGATGGTCTTTAATTCCACGGTGCTGAGAAAAAATTCATTACTCAACTGAGAATTTTTGAAAATTGCCAGAAGCAATAGCAATAGTCACTGTTTGTTTGTTTGTTTGTTTAGTAAATGACTGAGCCATTACTTAGAATGACAGGATGAGTTGGTGAACAAAGAATGCCCCCAGTGTGTTTGTGTCGGAAGTGATGTAGACAGCTCAGTTCATTTCAGCTAGCCAACTTTGGAAAGAAAATTACAAGTTTAAAGTGAAACTAATATAGTAGGATTTATTAGTATGTGAAAAGTTTTTCAAATAATTATTTCAAAAACATTTGCATCAGTTTTGGGAAAGGACAGTTTTCAAAGGATATACTCTGCCCAGCAGGGATAGGGCCAAAGTATTATTCCCCAGCCCACCCCCAAGCTGCTACAATTTGGTTTGTCATGGGAAAGCCATTGTTCAGCTTTTATCTGTTCAATTTATTAATCCAATGTGAGCCCCCACAGTGCTGTTGGTGGAGAAGGCAGGAGCTTTCCCGTGATATTGTACCACATGCATGGACTGATGTAGTTCAAATGTTTAAACATTCATTCTGAAAAATATTAAATCCATTTTTTCCCTGAATATATGTTCAAAATTTGAACATTTTCCATGCAAAAACTGTTTGCCAAATTTCCTGTTCTGCATTTCTCTGCCTTAACCTATGTTGCAGATGGGCGTAAGGAGACATTTCAGTGGAAGCTTCTTACTTCAGTGCTTGGTAAAACTAATAAAACTAATAACCACCTCCACAGAGAAATTCTAGTTGATCATTAACCAGAGATTTGTTGCCTTGGATACAGAGTCAGGTAGATTTCCTAGATTTTTTTTTTTAAAAAAAAGCCTAATATTTGATTTCAGTGCTCTGAAAACAGAAGCAACATAGTTTCTATGAGAAAAGCTTTCAGTGATAATAGCTTAATTGCTGTAGAAAACATCAAGGGAAAATTAACAAAGATTCATGTGTGTGTATGATTGTGGTGGGACAATGTTAAATAAATATACTGAATATCGACCTTATACAAAAAATAATATAATTTCCAAGCTGTTGTAAGAAATCAGTACTTCAAAACTTTCAGAATTGTGCCAGCAGATAAAATATGTGGTTAGGCTGTCTATATAAAATCACTAAATTGAGAACATTTTTTTCTTGTTTTTGGCAAGGATGGGGAATTCTTAGAGGTATTACAAATCTGTGTTCTGATATGGGAGAAATGTGTCTTATTGCAGCTGGGGTAGATGAAGGTGTCTGGTTGTGTTGCTACAGATGCAAAGGTAAAGGACCCCTGGGTGGTTAAGTCTAGTCAAAGGCAACTATGGGGTTGCGGCGCTCATTTCACTTTCAGGCTGAGGGAGCCAGCGTTTGTCCGCAGCTTTCCAGGTCATGTGGCCAGCATGACTAAACTGCTTCATTCTGTTCACCTTCCAGTGGTCATGTCTCCTCTGGTCACTGCTATCTACACTCTTCACCTCCTATTTTTCAGCTTCTTACAGGTGAGCAGGAGGCATTATTACAATTCACTGATACACCCCAGCCAGGCAAAAGCCTTCAAGGAGAGTAGTGCGCAGGAGTGGTGAGGGTTGTTGTTTTAGGAGATGATCTGGGTAGAGTATTGGGGGCCAAACAGAGGGGCTTGGGCGGCCTAAGGCTCCCCCCCCCACTCAGAAGGTAGTGGCAGCAGCAAGTATCTTAAAGGAAGCCGGATCTCAGCTGAGTATTGGAGGGGCTCAGCAAGTGACCATCCAATGACAGGTCCTTTTAATGGAGTCCAGGATGATCACAGGACCTTTTCATACAACTGACAACCTTCCTTTTCTTGGAAGTCTAACACAACTGTATGCAGGGAGGTTCTCTATTGATGTTCTAATGAATGTGTCTAGGCAGGAATGCAGCCCCTCCAAGTGACCCTATTTTCCAGGGACGCCCCTGATTTAGATAAGCCGTCCCAGTTTCTGACTTGATCCCAGAATGTCCTGCTTTTCCTTAGGATGTCCCTATTTTCACTGGAGAAATGTGGGAGGGTATCCAGCACCTGAGCTGCCTGAAGGCAATCCTGTGTAGGACAGTTTTTAAAAAAATGTTTAATGTTTTATTATGTTTTTAGATATGTTGTAAGCTGCCCAGAATGCTGGGGCAACCCAGTAAGATGTATGGGGTATACGGTAAATAGTAAAATTATCATTATGGAATGGGACATTCTTATTTTCATCAGAAAAATGTTGGAGGGTATGGGAACACAGCCTGTTGCCACAATTCTGCTGTTCCCCATGCATGCTAATTTTACCTGTGTTGAACAAAGGGGATCTGTAATAATTTTAAAATGCTGTCAGGCCACATGCAAAAGTAACGTTTGTTAGCATATTTTTACCATTATACTAGCTGATCTGGAAAAAAGTATTATCACAGGGAAAGTGCATGCAGTTCAGCACTTTTGAGATGTATTTTAAACAATAACACACTGACTCAAAGAAGATCTCCAACAAAAGAAATTGATTAGGCTTGCTAGCCCTTTCATTATAGCCAAAAGACTGTCAAATTACTTCTTTTCAAAATGTAAAGTTTCCCCATTCTTCATTATTTTGTGCAATATCTAATTTTGCTCTTCAGTTTGCTGAAATTCTCTCTTTCTCTCTCCTCTTTCTCTTTCTCACACACATAAAGAAGAGAAAAGGTGTTCAGGAACAGAGATCCTATTTAATTGCTGTCAGTGTTCTGAGCAGTATGTAATTGCTGTTAGGAAAGAAGAAAGCAGTCTCCAGTAACACATGGTACCACTGCTTTTTCTCCTGAGATGACTGACGAGTGTTATAATCTTGCGACTTTTTCTTAGAAAAGAGGATCATCGTAAAGCCCTGCTATGTTAAAGAATATTCGGTGATCAGTATCAGAGTATTTTATTGTATGAGTTACATCTAATAGGCTTATACTAGCATGATTTCACTGTATGAACTAGATCTACCAGGTTTATACTAGTATGCATATTATGTTGTGGTCCAGAGGCAGGAATTATTTAGTTTTCAGTTCTGCAAAGGAGCTCATGTTCACCCACATGTGGCCATCCATTTATGTAGATCTAAGTTCAAATCCTGGCTTACCTAATTATATCTCACTGGAGATGAGTGTCAAATATAAGGCATGAAGCCTTATCATGGCCTTTAGGGGTCTCCAATGAATCCTAGAAAACTGTATTGCTCCATATAAATTACTGGACTGAATTACTGAGCATCAATTGGTGGTTGCAAGCATGCAGTAAGGTAGATATTTGGGTCAGCAGGATAGGTGGATGAGGGGTATGGAGAATTTCACAATAACTGAACTTTAATGCGAGCTCTGCACTGTTCGCTCGTACACAGTGTGAGCCAATAGTATTTCATGTGAGTGCTAGCACTATTTAATTTAAATTTAAATATTTAATTTATATGTTTAAAAACAGCACAAGCAACATTTTTGAGCCACAGCCATTAAACTGATACTCTGTTAATTGCCATTGTTTTGGAGTTATACTGCTATATGAAGTGCTGAAATGTGTATTCCCTTTAACTCAATTTTATTGAGGTGATGATAGTTGGCATTAACATTCATTGCTATTTTTTTTCATCTTTTATCTCCTCTCCATTACACAAAGGTGGGTAAATGCTTAATGGTACTAGCAGCTTTGCAAATATAGGGAAATGTATTTTAAAATAAAGGACTAAGCAGCAGTACAGTGCATAGATTCAAGAGTACAAACCATACCCTGCTTTGGTCATGTTCCATTGCACTAAACATGTATTTGTTGCATGAAAATCATGCACACACACATACATAATTCATCATCCAGTAGAAAATGGCAGTGGCACTGCTTCTCTTAATAGCTGATAATAAGAATAATATCAGTTATGTCCTTTCCTGTGTTCTGTAAATTTCACTACTGCACAATGCTTAAGAAAAAATTCAGTGCCCTGAGCAACAGTTGTTCATTCACAGAGCCAGGTACTTTGTGTCCTTGCTTTCATATCATGCTGTGTCCCACTCACATATACATGGCATAATTCAAAATACATTAGTTACATTTAAAATACTACAGCTTTTCCTGCAATTTTAAGCAAAGGCCTTTGCCAACTTTGTTACTGCATGTGGCCATTCTTGGCTTTGCAAGAAGGTGGGAATGAGAGAGTGGGGAGGATTATTGGATTGTTGTTCTTTGCTATGTTGTAATGTCCCTCACCCCTTACCTGCTGGAGGAGGGGATATCTTGCTGCCTAATGTCTGCACCATTCGCACACAGACAATGGTTTTAAGTCTTTTGTTTCTTTCCTGTTCCCTGAGGAAATCAGGTGCACAGCAGACCTGTAGTGCTAGTGACAGAGGTTCCACAACTCCTGAAGTTAATATATAGAATTCTGTCTCCATGCCCACCAAATCAACTAATATTTTAATGAACCATTTTATAAAATTTGATATTTCTATGTCTTGTTACGATAAAATACATCTAATGCTTTGTCCTGTCCTGTCCCACCCCCACCCCCCACTTTCTTTGAGCAGCATCTTCTTTCAACAACATACAAGGATCACATATTATCAATTAAACTCATTGATGGACAAATTACAACACCCCTGGAGGCATCCAAATGGCTGCTTGATAATGGGAAATCAATAACAGTAGCAGTACTGTCAAGTGTGATATTGACTACTAAGCGACAACTGCAACACCTGTTAGGAGAATAAAAAACAGTAGTTTTGTGTGTGTTTTTTGCAAACTGCCAGCCATGGGCTCAGTGCTGGATTTACGTATAAGCTAAACAAGTTATAGCTTAAGGCCCCACTCTCTTGGGGCCCCCAAAACAATTTAAAGGGGAAAAAAACCTGGATGTACATTTCCAAAATGTAAGATAAAAACAAAGTAAAACCTACATACAGCAAACAGTGTTGTGTTGTGTAGATCCATAAATTACCATATAGCATATATTCAACACAAAAACAGTGACAATTTGTTGTTGACAAAGGACAGCTGGACATATAAAGTGCCCCATTACCTTCAGCAGCTTAGGGTCTCATCAAACCTAAATCCGCCCCTGCCTGGGCTTGGATCAAGCAATCTAATGAAATGTGAATTGCAACAGACCAAATTTGAGTTAAGAAAATGTGATTCAAAAGACAATCAGGTACAGAACAGTGAATCTCATCCCTAGTAAGGGAGGGAACTGATTTAGCAATCATATGTGGGAAAGGAGTTTAGATGCCAAGGTTTATAATCTGGAATCATTTCCCATACATATTCTAAGTTTATGCTGGAAATGTTTAAGAACAGAAAATTTGTCATACTTATGAACATTTTTCAGATTTTAGTGTTTCACCAAGATGGCATTCATGATTTGATATGGAATCAAAATTTTGCAGTGGAAAAAGTATGGATGTGTCCCACTTTTGAGTCTCCAATCCACTTCTGCTACAGATCCTAGTTGAGGTAGACCCATTAAAAGTTCTCTGCAGAGAAATCCTAAGAGCGACTGGCCAGGAGGGGAGCAGTAGCTCCTGTGAGGTATCTGCAGCTCTGCCAGCTCCTGCTGTTCTGGGCAGAAGATGGGGAGCTGGGTTTGTTTTGTGTTTTGTTTTACTTGTCTCTGTCTTGAATATGGACCATCTTAGGATCCAACTAATCCATGGACAGCCCTTCCCTGTAATACTCCACTTGGGGCTCTATGCTGGTTTACACTGGTGGAACACACTGCTGACAATTGCTTCTTAAATACCAGTGCTTTTGACAGGTGCAGAAGATTACCATTTCTGGGTAATCTTCAAAGAGATTTGCCACAGGGATCATGCATACTCTCTAAGTGGGCAATCCTGCTCCTTATCTCTCCCTCCCCAAGCTACATTCAGGGTTGTTATAGCTTGTTCGGTCTGTGCTGGTTTAGAGGTAAGCTTCTTTATAATTGTGCATGATGAGAAGGGCTGGGACTTGGTGACAGTGAACATGCTTTGCATGTAAAAGGTCTGAAGTTGAACCCCTGGCATCTCTGCGTAGAGTCCCTGTTTGAAACCCTGGAGAGTCACTGATGATAATACTGAACTAATGGACCAATGCAATGATCTGACTTGGTGTAAGACAGCTTTTGTTCTGCCCCCACAGGGTTCAGTTATTTAGTGACAGCAAATCTGTGTTTTAGTATTGGGTAGAAGAAATAATAATGGTGCTCCTTTAAGAAGTGCCCTTCCCGTTTCCAGACCTCCAGGCAGACTGGGAAATGAAGGCTCAATAATATTCTAGTTTCTATTGTCTCTGCCTAGAGTGGGGAAAACCTCCCTCTCTCCTTTGTAGCCTAGTTCTGTTTTAGTTCTTGCAAGCCCAGGAAGAAGAGTAAATTCACTTCCGGGGGCGGCGCGAACGGCAATGGCGGTCCTCTTCTGAACGGGAGAGGAGGCTCCGCAGACAACGGGTCGTCCGCTACGGCGAAGCGGAGACCCATTTCGGAAAACCCCAGGCAGCAAGAGCCTGGGGTCTTGAGGCTCGGTGGGCGCCTTGAGCGACCCTCCAAGCGCTAAAGGAACCCCGTAAGGGGCTCCGGAGCGTGGAGGGGGGTTGCGGCGCTGAGAGCTGCTTCACAGTCTGTGGAGCGAAGCCGCGCTGCTGCTGCCGGTGAGCGCTGATCCCTTTTCCTGTCAAATTACGGATCCGGACGAAAAGCAACTTATTCGTGAGTAAAAGACTGAATCACTTGAAATTAGAGACTTTAAAGGAAAAATCTAAATTGGCTTGAACTTGGCTGAAAGCGGAGAGACGTGGAAACAGGAAGTCCGTCTTCCGCAGCCATTGAACTTGAAAAAAGCAATCAGCTGGAGGAGTGGAGGCTGAAAGAAAGAGATTCTAAACTTTACAGATCTAAGCATCTATTGAACTTGCAATTTAAAGTAAAGACTTTAAGCTAAAGATTTGGGATTATTACTTGCACTTGACTTTCCTCCTTTTATTGGATTACAAATTAGAAGGTGAAACCCAGAGTCAGGAGCTGCCTGAGCATTAAGAGATTGAGCTGTCAGTACTGCAGATTTGGATACTGTATATTGGAACTTGCAACAATCTGAGGGTATTGAGACCTTTTAAATTTGAAACATTCTTTTTGGAGATAAATAAGCACTGTCTGTAACAAAGTGACCATTTATAAACTCTGCTAAACATTTGTATCTGAAGGTTCTTGGACATTAAATTAGACTCTGAAAGACATTTTAAGCTCCCTCTAGAGGATTGGACTAAAACAGTGACTTTACATGTACATTTACTTTCGATTCCCTTGTTGTTTGCTTGCTCTGGGCCTTTCCATTCCCATGGGAATAACTCAGTGTGACCTTGACTGACAGATAACGTTGGAATGAGTGGCACAAGAAAAAGAGGGAGAGTTAGACAAACAACTTTAACAACTCTAACCTCAGCCTCGCAGACACGTAGATCATCTGTACCTACTTTGCCCTCAGAAGTAGAAGTTGAAGAAGTTGCCTTGTCACAGGCAAAAGAGGGAGAGGGTGAAGCAGAGCAGTTACAATTGGAAGATATGGCCTCAGGAGTATCTGTTTCTGTTCTAGACAAAATTTTTGAAAAATTGGAAGCTTTGGACAAGAAAGTAGATGTACAATCAGCAAAGATTGACAAAAATACAGAATGTCTAAATAAACTAACCATACAAGTGGTACAGAATACACAAGCAATTGGACAGTTAACGGAGGCCTCAGCAGAAAATCGGAAATTGGCTGAGGATACCAGACAAAAATTGGAAAATTTAGAGCAAGAGGTAAGACCACTCACTAAACAAGTTGGGGAACATCAGATTTATCTTTCTATGATAGAACTGCGAAATCGTGAGAATAATTTGAGGATTAGATCATTACAAGAGGCAGAAGAAGGAAATCTAACTGAGTTTTTGACCAAAGAATTCTCCAAGTTCTGGAATTTGGAAGAAAAGGACTTTAAAATTGTGTCAGCTTTCAGACTTGGAAGATTCATAAAGAAGGAGAGGCCCAGAGACTGTTTGATAACATTGAGATCAAAGGAGGAAAGGGATAAGATTTTGGGCCTACACTACGGAAAGTCACTGGAGGTTTTGGATAGAAGAATTGAAATTTATAAAGATATCCCAAGACAACTGCTGGACCTTAGAGCCGCCTATTCTGAACTTGCCAAACTACTAAGGAGCAACGCAATTCCATTCAGGTGGGAATTTCCCCAAGGAATATCTTTTACCTTTAGAGGGAGAAAGGTCAAAGTTAGAACATTGGAAGAGAGAGACAAATTTTTGGCTACATACGGAGAGGATCTTCAAAAAGGAATTGAACTACCTTCTGGGCCTGGGGCAACGCCAGCATCAACACCAGCACCCGGGGAACCTGAAGATTCAGAGAAGATACCACCCCTGGAGAAATAACCAGATTGATCCAGGATGTCTCTGCAACTGCTGAGTTGGAATATTAATGGTTGTAACATTCCGGAAAAAAGGAAGAAAATATTTCACATATTAAAAAAAGAACAATTGGACATTATCTGTTTACAAGAAACACATGTGACGAGGCTCCACAGAAAAGTGTTAATAAATAAAAGATTGGGCCAGGAATTTGTATCGTCGGACAAAGTTAAGAAGAGAGGCGTGGTGATATATGCAAAAGAGAGCCTGTCACCTAAATTCCTATTTAAAGATGAACATGGAAGAATTTTGGCTATTGAGATACAATATCAAGGAGAGAAACTGTTGATATTAGGAATCTATGCACCTAATGAAGGGAAATCGGAATTTTACAAGAAGCTGCAGGAGACAATGCTGGACTATCTGGATTACAACAACATCATAATGATGGGAGATATGAATGGGGTCGTATCAACTAACATGGACAAGTCACAAAGTCAAAATGTTACAAAAGACGGCAGACTACCTAAAACCTTTTTTGAAATGACTGACAATATGGATTTGATTGACATTTGGAGGACAAAGAACCCACTAGGAAGAGAGGGAACATTCTTTTCTGAAGCCCAACTGACCTGGACAAGAATCGACCAAATATGGATTTCTAGAGGCCTGGCACCTAAGGTCAGAAAAGTGGAAATCTGCCCAAAGACCTGTTCCGACCATAATGCAGTAAAGATGGATATGACACTATTACCAACTGGATCCTTTAGATGGAAGATGAATGACAATTTGTTCAGAGATCAGGAAATTACCAAGAAGGCCCAAAAAGTTTTGAAGGACTACTTTGAGATAAATATGAATAATATGGTGGAAAAAAGAATAATCTGGGACGCAAGTAAAGCTGTAATGAGGGGATTCTTGATACAACAGAATGCAGTAAAGAAAAGAACACAAAATGAGAAAAAAGATAAGATCTTGGATAAAATAAAAGAATTAGAGAAGAAATTAAGAGTGAATCCGAAGTCACAGCCAACTCTGAGAGAAATTAAACTTTATCAAACACAATATTCTAAATTGATAAATCAGGAAATTGAATGGAAGGTTAAATTAATGAAACAAAAAACGTTTGAGTCGGCGAATAAATGTGGAAAACTGCTAGCTTGGCAGTTGAAGAGAAGACAAAGATTAAATACTGTTACAAACTTAGAGGTTGATGGAAAAAACATTCAGAATCCAGTGGACATCAGAAAGTGTTTCCAGAGATATTTCAAAAAATTATACACCCAAGGGCCGCAAGACGATGTTGAGATTAAACAATTTTTGGCAAAAAACGGACTATCTAAATTGTCACAAGAAAATAGGACAATCCTGAATTCTAAAATAACACGACAGGAGATTGAACAAGCCATCCAGAACATGCAACTCGGCAAATCTCCAGGACCAGATGGGCTGACCTCCAAGTACTATAAGACATTAAAAGACTATTTGATACAACCCTTGATGGAGGTCAGCAATGAAATTATGGAGGGGAAGAGGGCACCGGAGTCGTGGAAGGAAGCGTTCATCACATTAATACCAAAGTCGGAAGCTGAAAAGACACAACTTAAGAACTACCGTCCCATCTCTCTTTTAAATGTGGATTACAAAATATTTGCAGACATTTTGGCAAATAGATTTAAAAAAGTTTTAAATGAAGTAATTCATAAGGACCAGGCCGGCTTTCTCCCAGGTAGACATCTGTTTGCTAATACAAGGAACATTATTGACATTTTGGAACTTTTGCAAACAGATATAAATACAAAAGCAGTTTTAATTTTTATAGACGCGGAGAAGGCCTTTGACAATATCTCCTGGAAATTTATGATGGGAAATTTAAAAGAGATGGGAGTGGGACGGGGTTTTGAGAATGGGATTGAGGCGATATATTCAGAACAGAAAGCTAAATTGATAGTTAATAATGTGGTTACAGAAGAGTTCAAAATTGAAAAAGGGACACGACAAGGTTGCCCTATTTCCCCTTTGTTATTCATTTCGGTTCTGGAAGTGCTATTGAACATGATTAGAGGGGATCGGTTGGTGGAAGGAATTCAGGTCGGTCAGAAACAATATAAATTAAAAGCTTTCGCAGATGACCTGGTTTTGACCTTGCAGAAGCCAGAGCCCAGTACGAAAAGAGTATTACAACTGATTAATGACTTTGGTCGGGTGGCTGGATTTAAACTAAATAAACAGAAAACTAAGGTTTTGGGGAAAAATTTGACTGATACAGAGTCAGAACGGTTTCAGAATGAGACGGAACTTAATGTGGTTAAAAAAGTAAAATACCTAGGGGTAAACATAACAGTAAAAAATCTAAGTCTATTTAAGGACAATTATGAAAAATGCTGGACAGAAATTAAGAGAGACTTAGACAGTTGGTCAAAATTGAAACTTTCTTTGTTAGGCCGAATTGCTGCTATTAAGATGAATGTATTGCCAAGGATGTTGTTTTTATTTCAAACACTTCAGGTTTTGGACAAAACAGAGTGCTTTCAGAAGTGGCAGAGAGACATTTCTAAGTTTGTCTGGCAGGGCAAAAAGCCCAGAATTAAGTTTAAGATATTAACCGATGCAAAACAAAGAGGGGGCTTTGCCCTGCCAGACTTAAAGTTGTATTATGAAGCCGCAGCGTTCTGCTGGCTAAAAGACTGGCTACTTCTTGAAGACACTGATGTGTTAGATTTGGAAGGGTTTAACAACGCTTTTGGATGGCATGCATATTTATGGTATGACAAGGTTAAAGCAAATAAGGCCTTTAAGAACCATATTGTCAGAAAATCACTGTTTAATGTCTGGACAAAATATAAAGACTTGCTGGAAAATAAAACACCAAGGTGGCTTTCACCTCTGGAAGCTAAGGCCCGAAAAAGACCCAATATGGAGGCTAAATGGCCAAAATATTGGGAAATACTAGAAAAGGATGGAGACAATTGGAAATTGCAGAGTTTGGAGAAAATGAAAGACAAAGTGCGAGATTGGTTACATTACGCTCAGATTAAAGAAGTTTTTAAAAATGATAAGAAACTAGGGTTCCAGGTGGAGAAATCGAAATTAGAAACAGAATTGTTAGAACCAAAGATTAAGGTACTTTCAAGGATGTATAACTTGCTGTTGAAATGGAATACACAAGATGAAACGGTTAAATCGGCTATGATAAGGTGGGCACAGGACATTGGGCATAATATCATGTTTGAGGACTGGGAGAGGTTGTGGAGTAATGGATTGAAATTTACTGCATGTAACGTTCTGAAAGAAAATGTAATGAAAATGATTTATAGATGGTATATGACCCCAGTCAAACTTGCCAAAATTTACCACCTGTCTGATAATAAGTGTTGGAAATGTAAAGAGTGTGAGGGAACGTTCTTCCACCTCTGGTGGACTTGCCCTAAAGTGAAGGCGTTCTGGGAAATGATTTATAATGAATTGAAAAAGGTATTTAAATATACCTTCACTAAGAAACCAGAGGCTTTCCTTTTGGGTATTGTCGGCCAAGGGGTGGCAAAGAAGGACCAGACATTTTTTATGTATGCAACAACAGCAGCAAGGATACTTCTCGCAAAATACTGGAAAACTCAAGATCTACCCACACTGGAAGAATGGCAGATGCAACTGATAGACTACATGGAACTGGCTGAAATGACCGGCAGAATTCGTGACCTGGGAGAAGAGAGGATTGAGGAGGATTGGAAGAAATTTAAGAATTATTTACAAAAGCATTGTAATTTGAGTGAATGCTAAATAAGATGCTAGACTAAAATAACTGAGCACCACTAAATTTAGAAGTTTTTAAGAAAATAAGTAAGACTGTGAAAATTTAGCTCCTTTCGAGAATTATAAGATTATGAAATATAGAAGGGATATAAGAATTTAAATAAGATGATAAATTGCTGACAAAATGTTACAACGATGAAAGTGGGAGCGGGAGATGTGAGGAAGTCCAAAGAAAATATGAAACTATGTTAAGACAAATGTTATATTGTTTATTATGTTTACTTTTATTGTAAAACCCAATAAATTACTTTAAAAAAAAAAAAAGGAAGAAGAGTAAATTCACTCATTCCTACAGAAGTTCATAAAGAGCCTCCTAACCACATTCACTCAGAGCCAAAAGTACAGCCTACTGGAATGTGAGTAAACGTGCCTTGTGAACTTCAATAAAATACATGTTTGAGAGTTTTGTGGTGTTTTGTTTATAGTTATCCAGACTGAGGGAAATCTCAGGATGGAACAGCTTCCAAGGCTGACACCTGGTTCCCCACATCAGGTTCAGGCAATACTTTGCAACATAGATCTTGGAATGTGTCTGGGGTTAATTCCTGGTCTTATCAAACTGTTCTGGGGAAAATACAGCCATTATAGCTAGGTAATAACGCATTTCTTTTCATTACCCTTGACATTCAAATTTCTCATGACTAGAATACTCTGAGAATACATTGTTGACCTTGATTACCATCATACCAAGTACCTGACATTTGCAGAGTTTATTATTCACTTCCTATGCTGGATTTGAGGTGTTTTGTGCTAACGGTGAATAATGTAGAGAAACATTCAACAATTGTACACTACTGGATAAACAGATGACCTTCAAGTTGAGACTCATTCAGCTTCAGCAGGAGTTTATAGACCGTCCTCTTCTCTAGCAGTACTGTTACAGGAAACTATTTTTCCCTTTCTCACTTCAGTCAGCAAAATGGCTGTTACAAATCCTTGTGGGGGAGATACAGTATTAGCTACAGAGGCACTCTATCGTTTTCAGTGCCGCCGATTTGGGAACTTAAGTTGCTGCCCGTGGAATAGCTTTTCGGCCACCTATTTAGCATCAAAGATCTTGGTCTTTTCCCAGCTGGAAGGGAAAGTCTGACTCTTCCAGCTATTTACTCTACTCTGACTGTCTTCAAGTTACACACAATGGTCCCGGTGTCTCCATGTCTCTCAAACTGAGAGTCAAAGTGAAGGATCAGACAGAAGTCATCCAGACCCAGCCTGAGAGGTAAAATTCTTGGCCTGTAGAACTCTGATGCATTCCCTTGCCTTCATCTTCAGCAGGCCAGGACCTGGAAAGTCATTGCTAAGACTTCACAGGACCCAACCTATTCCTGGGGCTAGTCTGTTTCAGCTGTTCTGAATTTCTGAATTGTAAATTGCTGCAACCCACCCTAGGACCTGCTGGTGAGGGGTGGGTAATAGTGCCACTAGTAATATCAGCAGTGCTATTTGCTAGAAAAAAGAGGTGCCAGAACTCAGCACGAGCACCTCCTTCGTTCTCTTGGAATGGCAATGGTGCCCACCTGAGAGGTGCCAGAACTAAATTCCAGCAAGTTCTGGCTGGGGGGGGGGGACCCACACCCTGAATATCAGTTGAAACAAATGCTAAATTATTGTCAGTTCTTGGGAAAACATGGGAAATAAAATATTGTGTGCACAATTCATACAGGTGAGACTGAAAAAGTATTGAGCCCCATCTAGCCCACCCTTCTGCAGTGACATGGCTCCCTTACTCTGGAAGATGATCCTTAAATGACCTTTTAAAATTGCCATTGAAAATCTTCCAACTTTCGAGGGCAACTTATTCCATTGCCTGTCAGTTTATTTTTACTTCTGAATTGCTGCAGTTTGAAGACATTCCCTCCTGTGCTACCCTGAGAGGGCATTGCATTAATTATTCTTTATCTTCATGACAGCTGATTACATATTTCATAACTTTACCATGTCCTTCTTAATATTTTCTTCTTTAAGTCATACTTTGCTTCGGTTCTTTGCAGTATTTCCTTAAATTATCTGTACAAAGGGCTTTTGGATATCTGCTTTCTACCATATCTATTTCAGATTGTTTCTGAGCTACATAAATTGCACACAGGCTTTAACCTCTTTTTTATATAGCCCTGTTTGGATGTATTAGTCACAGCTAACACCAACGTGTGAGCAGGAAAGGGCACCCTGCTGCCCATGCATATGTTTGAAGGGGGCATATACAGACTTCCTTGTGATCCAGAACTCTGATCAGTCAACATTCCAGAATGCATGGAAACCTGTAGATGAAAAGCCCCCACTTGAGATATTTGTGTTCTTCACATGGGTGCCAGAAAGAGGAGCTACGCCAATGTGGCCCTACTCCCTGTCACATTTTAACCGTGAGTACAATGCCTGAATAGGGTTTATGTGATTCTCGATTCTTGTCTCCTGTGGTCTCCATTCGACTGTACTGAGAAACCTGTCCTACTCCTGCCCCTGCTCTCATGTCCCCAGTCCAAGGATGAAAGATGAGGAAAGGGTAACACAATACATTTCACCATGCAATCCATGGATCTTGGGCTGATCAAAAACAGCCTTCTCCAACCTGGTGCCCTCCAGGTGTGCTGGGCTACAACTCACATCAGCATGGTGATGTTGGCTGGGGGCTGATGAGAGTTGTAGTCCAAAACATCTGGATGGCACTAGGCTGCTGAATACTAGTCAAGAGGATTTGCAAAGAGGTAGTTTAGTTTTGTGAATACTGGAAATAAGGTATGCATTGTTCCATTCCTGTCCTGCTGCTGCAAACATTGACTGTGTAGAAACCCTCACTTTTGTTTTTAAAAGAGATTCATGGAACTGATTAAACATTTTCAACTAGTTTCTTGGAACAGGAAGATTGTTGTTACCTGTGTAGTTTAATGACAGAATTTTATTGTCAGCAGTAAATGAGTTGTGGTCCTGAAATCACATACTAAGGCTGCAGAGGAAACACAATGATATATTTTAAGATTCTAACTGGAGAAGATTTTATTTGGAAAACATGGTGAGAAATATGAAGCCATTTTAAAACAAGTGCTATATGGTGTGGTTTTTTAAAAAAAGTATTATCGAGCATGATAGCTTCTGAAATCAATCTTAGAACAATTTGTGCTCACCTTCTAAACCCCTAAATTGGTTTTCCTCCACATAAGCATTCAAAATTCATTTACTATTTTGGTGAGGAGCTCCCATTTATTTATCCAAGCATAAAGTCAGAATTATATTTACCTAGAATCTTGGAGGAATAAATAGGCCTCAGATAAATATTATTGCTGCTTGGTTATTAATGAAGGTTAACAGATTCAGTGGCTGCCTAAGGTCAAAACGAAATACTAAGAAGGGTCAGGAGGACTTAAATTTTCCCCACATCACATTTCTATTGTTACACATGACCCCCAATCTCTAGCAAGTGGCAGCAAGATTTCAGGGGGATTTTTTAAGCCCAAGGTCCACATTTCCTTCTAAGCAACTCCTAGGGGGTCCACATGCCAGGGCTGGGTGAGGCCAGATGCAAAGTAGGCAGAATGACACATGTATATGTTACCTTTGTACCATAGGTTAGTTTCCACACATACTCAGAGACTCTTCCTCCATCCAGGCATCATTAGAGTCTAAGGAAATATTAAAAACTTAAGGGTAAAGGACCCCTGACACTTAGGTCCAGTCACAAATGACTCTGGGGTTGCGGCACTCATCTTGCTTTAAAGGCTGAGGGAGCTGGCGTTTGTCCACAGACAGTTTTTCTGGGTCGTGTGGCCAGCATGACTAAGCCACTTCTGGCACAACAGAACACTGCAACCAGAGCAGCGAATGGAAACACTGTTTACCTTCCTGCCAGAGTGGTACCTATTTATCTACTTGCATTTTTTTTTGGGTGCTTTCAAACTGCTAGGTTGGCAAGAGCTGGGACTGAGCAAGAGGAGCTCACCCCGTCGCCTGGATTCGAACCACCGACCTCCTGATCGGCAAGCCTGAGAGGCTCAGTGCTTTAGACCATGGCGCCAAAAACACTTAAATGGTGCTTCTTTTCGCTTTCCTTGCTGCAGCTCTTCTCTTTGATCAAGCCCTACCAGCTTGTCTCTTATGTAAAGCACACTGTGCAGAACACTCAGAAGACGAGGGGAAGTCTACAACTTTCCAAATGTTGTTGAACTCCAGCTCATATCAGCCCCAGCCAACATGGCCAATGGTTAGGTAAGGTGGGTGTTCTAAAGCCACAGGCTTCCCAGGGGCGTACGAAGTGGGGGGTGGAGGGGACAGGTCACCCCGGATGCCACTCTGGGGTGTGTGTGACAGGATGGCCCCTGCCTCCCCTCAGCTGTAGAGCGGCCGAGGGCACGTACAATCTGTACGGGCTGCCGCTCTCGTGCACCATCCATACGGGCTGCCTCTTGCACAGTGACCATAGTCTGTATGGATGTTGCACGTGTGTCGCCGGGCAGTTCAACCCGCCCCTCGGTGTCCCGCCCTGGGTGCCAGAGAGGGTTCCTCTGCCACTGAGGCTGCCTACCCTAGAAGGTGCTGTTGGATTGATTTAGGGAAGCCCCATCTTATTCAAGATGGCGCCACTCCCAGAGGAATTGAATTATCTCTTCAAGACTGCTGTTGCCATTTTGTCTCTTCAAGCAAGGGGGAGATAAAGGCAAGGGAAATCTTCTGAGTGGTTTCCTCTTCTCGGTCTAACTGGAGCAAGAGGAATTCAGCTCCATTGCATCTGGGGAGCTAGTGGGAAGGTTTTCATTTGGTCCTTGTTTTCCTTCCGCATCTCCCAAACTGGTTCCGAACAATCTCTGTCTTTGGATGTTTTGGAACATTCACACTCTACTATCAAAGAAGCATCTGTTAAAAGTGCTAATATGTACTGAACAATATTTTATAAAACCCAAAGTAGGCAGTGTTATTATGAACATAGGCAGTGACTCTCATGTTAGTACTGATTTGTGCCTGTATTCACTAAAATTTCACAGGGGCATTAGTGCTCTGTTGGCTTGAGGCTATACACATGATAAATGTATGATGTAACGCCATTCTTTGAAGGCTGGAGGCTACTACAGTGGTGCCTCGCAAGACGAAAAGAATCCGTTCTGGGAGTCTCTTCGTCTAGCGGTTTTTTCGTCTTGCGAAGCAAGCCCATTGACGGATTAGCGGATTAGCGCTATTAGCGCTATTAGCGGCTTTTAGCGGCTTTTAGCAGCTTATCAGCTTATCGGATAAGCAGATAAGCGGCTTAGCGACTTAGAAAAAGAGGGGGAAAAGGAAAAAAACAACCCAGGAACTCGCAAGACATTTTCGTCTTGCGAAGCAAGCCCATAGCAGATTCGTTTTGCGAGGCACCTCCAAAACGGAAAACTCTTTCGTCTAGCGAGTTTTCCGTCTTGCGAGGCATTCGTCTTGCGGGGCACCACTGTATTCAGGGGTTAGCTGGTTTACTGTTAAGTATCTTGCAATGTTGCTTATCCAGCTCACTGTTAAGACCAACATCCTTTCAGTGGGAAATTGGGGGGGGGGTGGAGAAAGAGAGATACCACCTGATATGGAATTCATCCCAATCTGCACAGGCTATAGAGCTGTCAAGGAAACCATGCACATTTCAGGAAATTAATTTGACATTGTAAAAGTTCACTGTGACAAACAAGGAGCCAATTATATGAACAGGAAGAGGTGATTACACAGGGGAAGAGATGGATCAAAGTGGGGGAGCTCTGAAAAGAGCAAGGTCCTACTCAGAATCTTAAAAGGCTACATGTTGTGGAAGTAACATATCCAGGATAAAAATCAGTTTAAAACACACACACACACACACCGAGAGAGAGAGAGAGAGAGAGAGAGAGAGAGAGAGAGACTCTTAAAATGATACCCACAATGAAAGTAGTAGTAAGAGAATTCAGACACCAGGTTTCAGCAAAATAATGCATCGGTTTAAAAAGAATTATAGTCAATCATGGAGTCAATCATAGTCAATCATGGAGGGAATAATGCTCCTAGTGAATCTGAGAGGTCTTGCTTAAATCTGGCCCCCTTGAAAATGGGACTGTTGATGAGTTGGGCTTTATTCTTTAAACAGGATCAGAATTGGGGCCAACAACCGTGATCCCTGTTTCCCCTCCATGTGAGTATTGCTTATTAATTGAACTTTCTGCACAGGCTTTTGTGAAGTAATGAAGTGGATTAGCTGACAACTACAAGCTGGTCAGTCTCTGGTTCAAATCCCATCTCAGCCATGTATTCAGTATGTGAACTCAGGCAAATACTTGCCTTTCTGCAGTTCGAGAACAATACTGGCCTTCCACACTGGGGTATTGTAACAACTGCTGCTCTATGTGAAGTACAGTGGTACCACGGTTTAAGTACTTAATTCATTCCGGAGGTCTGTTCTTAACCTGAAACTGTTCTTAACCTGAAGCACCACTTTAGCTAATGGGGCCTCCCGCTGCCGCTGCGCTGCCGGAGCCCAATTTCTGTTCTCATCCTGAAGCAAAGTTATTAACCTGAAGCACTATTTCTGGGTTAGCGGAGTCTGTAACCTGAAGCGTATGTAACCTGAAGTGTATGTAACTCGAGGTACCACTGTACTCTAATAGATTAGAGTCTGATGCTGGGGAGACCTGAGCTAATAAATCACACCAGGGTGGGGAAGAATATATTTTATTTAGACCCAGGTACAGCCTGGGTGCCCAGGAAATATTTTTATCCATGTTGCTTACATCAAGCCATCATGAGCATATATTGTCTTACATGCTGACTAGTTACAAAGCATTGACATATACGTTGATAAAAGGTGCACATCCTCAGGACAAAGGTAGTAGGAAGAGAACATTGCTAACAATTGCCTTCTCAGAGCCCCATCACACAACATGCAAGTAAGCAGGCAAGTGTACATTTAAAGCACACAGTTTCCCCACAAAGACCCATGGGAACTGTAGTTTCCCCCCACTGGGCTACAATTCCCAACTCCCTTAACAAACTAAAGTTCCCCAGGTCCTTTGGGAGAAGTCTTGCGCTTTAAAATGTCAACAGGATGTACTTTTGTTGTATGGTGTGGATCTGTCCACAGCGTGACTTTGTTGTTGTTTGGTTGTTTAGTCGTGTCCAACTCTTCGTGACCCCATGGACCAGAGCACGCCAGGCACTTCTGTCCTCCACTGCCTCCCGCAGTTTGATCAAACTCATGCTGGTAGCTTCGAGAACACTATCCAACCATCTCGTCCTCTGTTGTCTCCTTCTCCTTGTGCCCTCCATCTTTCCCAACATCAGGGTCTTTTCCAGGGAGTCTTCTCTTCTCATGAGGTGGCCAAAATATTGGAGTCTCAGCTTCAGGATCTGTCCTTCCAGTGAGCACTCAGGGCTGATTTCCTTAAGAATGGAGAGGTCTGATCTTCTTGCAGTCCATGGGACTCTCAAGAGTCTTCTCCAGCACCATAATTCAAAAGCATCAATTCTTCGGCAATCAGCCTTCTTTATGGTCCAGCTCTCACTTCCATACATCACTACTGGGAAAACAATAGCTTTAACTATATGGACCTTACAGCGTGACTTACTTCTGTGCAAACCTGTGCACTGTAAGTTCCCTTTTTGAAAACTGACTCATACACACATAGCCCAATCTATGAATGTCTACTGTGAATAAAGACATGTAACGTGAACTGATTGCAGTGGTAGGTTGCTAGATCATTTGATTTTTACTAGATGTTAGGCCCTAAATCATGTAGCTGTCTGTTGAAAATGTCACTGTTACATACTTAATATCGGCACATGGGCTTTGAAGTGGGGGAAAGGAGTACTTCCTAGGTGCTTAAGCTACCTTGCTGTGCTCCTGATTAATCACATAGAGCTTTCAATAAATGCTGCGTTAAGGAATATTCCCTTTAATGTCTTCTGTATATTTTGCACAGGTGTTTGAAGAAATAACATTTTAAAAGATGCTAGTTTATAAGCACTACATATTATATGAAAAGCAGGGACATTAATATTTTGTGTTCTTTAAAAATACGGCTTGAACTACTACTTGAAGACATATGGTGCCATTAATCTTTTCCCAGCAATTATATTATTTCATGCAGAGAACAAGACCTACTCATTATATCTTGCATGGCTTTTTTTGCAGGGAGAGCCTAGAAATCCAACCTTTACCATCTCAGCTCCCCCAGCTTACAATATATTGAGAGAGAAATTGGGGGAATTATTAAGGATATACCCAAGATCCTTGAATAAAGGCATGACTGGTGTTATATATTTATTCATAGCTAGACTTCTGGGGTGGCGCCATCGGTAATGGCGGACTCCCTCTGATCCGGAGGGACTGGCTGTACGGAAATCGGGTCTGTTCCGCTACAGCGAAGCGGGGACCCTTTAAAAAATCACAGGCGGGTGAAGCCTGTGACTGTGGGACTTGGTGGGCACCTTTCGCGCCCCCCCAATTTGTAAAGGAACCCAATTACGGGCTCCGGAGCGAAGCGGGGCAAGAGGCGCGGTGCTGAGAGTCAACTGCTTCTTCCGTGGAGCGAAGCCACACAGCTGTTACCGGAGAGCGCTACCTTTTTCCTGTGACAATCTGGCTACAAAAACAACTACCCGTGAGTAGGTTAAACTTGGACAATTGGACTCTAAACAACGACCTGTGAGTAGAACGGAAAATTGGACTAAGAAATTCCTTTTAATTTGGCACTGAAGCGGGAAGGTCTAAACAGGAAGTCAGCCTTCTGCTTTTTGTAGAAAGATTAAAGCAAAGACATGGCAAGCTAGAGTTTAGAAAACCGTTTGTAAAGGATCAACTTTCATCATCTAAAATTACTGAACCCCCTTTGGAAGCAGGAGAAGAGGGGGGATTTTTTCTGGACTGTTTAAACCTGCAGAAGAGTGTGTAAAGAGAAGCAATTTTCCACCGTCTTGAACCTGGGAGCGGGGTGTCAGGACAGACGTTTTCGGAGTTCATTGACTATAGACAAACGTTTTTGACAGGCAGTTATAAGAAGAGAAACATAGTGATTCCATTGTTCCCCTTCGCATTTAAAAGGAACAAAATATTGACAAAATATCTAAAAAAGGAAACTTTGTTGTTAGATCTGCTTTAAAAAAAGAGAGAGAGAGATGGATACAAATAGAAGTTCTTCCCCTAGAGGGAGCTTGTGAAACTGTTATTAAATTTGAACTGGGGAGCTTTGCAGCTGCAATAGGTTAAGATCGTGGGATCAGACTTTGACCTTGCACAACAATGTACTTGGAGGCTCTGGTGCGTGCTTTCTGCAAGACAAGTGCTTTATTGGAACAGTTACATGAGAAGACGGATTTGATGACTGTTGCGATCAGAAATTTTGGACAGGTAGTGGGTATCTATATAGAACCCACTCAGGAATCAATTCAGGAGTGTGCTCTGACAGATCAGATGAGGGAGGAGGTTGTGGCTGGACCCCGGGAGGCAGAGATGGAGGGAACTGTGGCCCAGCAGGAACATGAGTTGTTGGATCTGATGAATGAATCTGGAAAAAGCCAGATTTGGAGAGATAGAGTCTTGTTTGGCTTGGAGATGGGCGGCTGGATAGACCCCCCTATGCAGGGATGTTTTGACTTTTCAAGTCTGGCGTTGGGCCGGGAGGAGTTTGGAGTTGTGGGGGTCCTCAACTTTGGAGGGACCTTGAAACATGCTTTTAAATACCACATGGAGTTCAGTGTGGACTATGGAAAAGGGGCTGATCTGTCAAGAAGGGACAAAAATATTGTCAAGCTGGAGTCTCCACGAGTGAAAGGAGCAGAAGACAAAGTAAAGTACAGGTATAAATATGAAGAAGATCTGCGGAAGGGACATGGAAGAGACTTAAGGGCCTCGGACATAAGGTTACCAGGTTAATGAATTAGATGGATGGGATAGAAAGGACTGACAAAACCCGAGACCAGGAGGAAGAGACGTTGGATGAAGATTGGAAGAAAGTTTTAAAAATTCTACTTAGGAATGTTTTCTAAAATTAATGAGTATTAGAAAAATGTTGGAACGAAATTATTTGGCTTTAGCAGAAATGTTAAAAAGAACTATGTAAGAATATGCTATGGTTATGAGAAATCGGTATAAATAAGATTTAAGTTTTAAGTTTTAGGGTTTTTTATGGTAAGATAAGGTTAAAATAGATTAAGGTAATTTAATGACAGAATATTATGAAAAATTGAAAGGATTTGCTGTGACAATCAACAACTAGAATACAAAAAAGGGAGGGTGAGGAGGTCGATGAAATAAGGTAATGACAGTTAAGGATTTGGGAATATTGGATCTGCTTTTAAATCTTTGCGGTTTATTTTTGCTTTCTGATTTTGATGTGTTATGTGTTTTGTTTTTGCTTTTTGATTTTGACTTTTATCGATTTGTATTGTTTAATTCTTTCTTGTTTTTTCCTTCTTTTTTGTTTTGTTTTTTTGTAATTTTAAAATTCTCAATAAACATCATTTAAATATATATATATATATAAATTCATAGCTGACCTTTGCAATATGTGACCTATTGAGCCAAACGTAGTCCACTGTCCACTTTTTTTCCAGCTGGCCTTCCAGGTGTTATGTTCATTAGCTAGGTCCTGATCGTTCTCAGCTATGCTCTCCCTAGTTCTTTGAAGAAGAAAAAGTGTAGTGTTAGGTTTTTAGTTTTAAATGTACTTTTTTATCTTCTACTTTTATTGTAAGCCACTTTGGATGGGCATTTCTTCAGAATAGCAACCTTAAAATGTTTTTAACTAACTATGGTAACCAACCAACCAACCAACCAACCAACCAACCGTTGGTGGATTCAAGGATCCGTTGGGAATGATCCAATAGGACTCATTTTATTGAAGCTGGTCATACATCTTCAACCTTCATTCCCTCTAAATGGCTTGTTGGGCATTTTTGACCTCGCATTAGCAAGTGGATGAGGGGCAAGTGGCATGCCACTGGGAGCCAGATTTGGCCATGGGACCTCCAGCGGCTGACCTTTACCCTACTGAAATTCATTGGATTGCATCAAAAGAATGCCATGTACAGTATATTGGACTCAAGGAATCTCTACCAAGTTTATTTTTTATACACGCAGTTGACTGCATTGATGATTTTCCTGTAAGAGAACAAAATGCTTTCCTCTCAGAAGCAAGGCCTGAACTCCTTTTAATTTATATGCCTATAACAATGATTTGCCTTTTTTCTGCCCCTCTTAACCTCACCCATTGAGTTCTCTCATTCCAAATGGTCTTTGATATCAGGGTAGAGTCCCTTAGTATTCACTAACTTGAAATAAATATTGGCGGTATCCACAGTCCTTTTGTTGTTCTTAATTTTCACAAGTAGCCCCAGTTTTTAGATAATGCTGCTTTTATTTTCTCTGGAATATACCTTAAAAGACTGGCAGACTTTGCAGCTGCAGCAAGAAATTGGAGGTGTTTCAAGTATGGCTAATCAAATTATATTTGCAGTGGTTACAGTTCCATTACTAAATGTTATATAGCACTCTTCCCCCTCCTCTCAGCTTGGTAATAAGCAGAAGAGGTTAAAGATAGTGTCAAGAATTGAGCTATTGTATAGAATTTGATTTTCTGCTTGTACTGCCAATGTTCCAGTTAAAATTTAAATCTACAACTCTGAGCTCTCAGTGCTGTGCCATTTTAGGAAAACTGAGTTATAGATTATGTACTTCTCAAATTTAGCAGTCCAAATGATGAGTATATAGGTTTCTCAGCTGACCTAAAAGCTGCAGGATTGAATACAGTGAGATTGACAATCATGTCAAATTAATTTAGAAACACTAGTTCTGTTAAAAGCATTCGGATATGCTGACACATATGTGTACTATATTTAAATTAATGTCCATTCACAAATGTTTTCGACTTTTAAAAAGGTTTTAAATTTGCAATGCAGATCTTTGCCCTGATCTAGGCACATTATAAAAGTCTCATTAGGACTCTGCAGGCTGTGTAGTATGCATTAAAACAAGGCACCTAATTATCTTATAAATCATATAAATAAATAAAGGCAGAAGTTCCTGGGGCCCAGCAGTTTATTTATTTTCCTTTGATTAAAGGGGGGGCTGTCACACATTTATTTTGATAAGAGAAGTCAGTAGTTGTGTAGATTCTGTAGACATTCCTGATTGTCTGGCCATCAGCACCCACCTTCTCCACATTTTCTTTTTATTATTATATATATATATATATATATATATATATATATATATATATATTATTATATTTATTATTATTTATATTTACGATATATACTGCCCTATACACGGAGATCTCAGGATGGTTCACAGAACAAATTAAAATATAAAACCACAATATAGATAATCAAAATAAAAACAACAACCCAATAACACCCCCCCCCAAAGAAAAATTTAAAAGGGTATAGGATGTCAATCAATTTGAAATGTCAATTTTCACCACACCCACTTTTACTCTTCAGCCACACCTAGAGGGTTGACCAGAGGCAGGTTTAGGGTAGTGCGACAGGTTTGGCTGCACTAAGTGCCACAACAATGCTGTAGAATGGAGTGAGAAAGGCGGAATTTTGCTGTCACCCAGGGCGCCACTGAAATTTGAGAGCTCAAAGTTTGCCACTGGGTTGACCATGAGTCAATGTGGCTCCTGGCACATAAAATATTAGCTGAGGTCCACGAGCTTCATTCAGGTGGTCTGTGGAATGTCTTTATTAAGTATTCTTACTTATTTTTAATTGTATTTTTATTGCTTCATTTATTTCTTACTCTGCATGATATTGTATGCAGTACAATGAAATGCAAAGACTCTCCTCCTGCAAGAGAGGGGAGTGGTTGCGGTCGGGAGCCGGACTCCGCCTCAAGCAGGGGGCGTGTTTAGCAGCCCAAATTGCTGCGGCACCAGCCTTCCGGCCTCACTTTTCATCGTCCCGTCGCGAGTCACCCACCCTCCACTCCCTTAGAGCTCAGGGTCTCAGTTTTATTTTGGCCTTGCTATGGACCTTAGGTTGGTCGCCCTGGTTGTCCGGGGGGCCTGGTAGGAATTTTTCCATTTGGCATTAGGCTTTTTGGTTTTTTCGCCTACCTCGTAGCAATCATCACAACTTTCGTGGTATTGGTGGGTAGGTTAGGCATTGGAATAATGTGTTGTGGTGTGTCGAAGGGCTAGGTGTGGCCATCGCCTATGCCTTCAATTTTTGGGTATTCCGTTAAAGGAATCTGGCGGTTGTGTATTCTGTCCGATGCCTGCTTGGCGGGAGGCCATGGCACGACCCTCGGTGACATAAGGGGAGAGCTTATAGTTGGATTAGCATCAACAGGCTCCACCTACTGGTGAATAAACCCCCCTGTTTTAGACTCACCCCTCTCTGAGGGGGTGGAGTCAGCTGACGTAATCCAATGCCTAAGCCAATACCTTTTCACTTGCTGTAATCAATAAAGTTGTGGCCTTTTCTTGCCCATTAACCTTATATCACGTGTCCTCGTGTTTTCATTCCACTACGCGGGGATCGGGTCCTCGAACCACAACATAAGAAACATAAGAAATGCAACATAAGAAATAAGAACAATAAGCAATTTAAATACAATTTAAATATAAGTACAATTTAAAATCATACAGCATCTAGCACAGAGCATTACAATTGCTACAACAGGAAGAAAATAATATTAAGTGGTCCACTAAGGCCATCAGTAATTTTCAAGCTGTTTGTGGAGGGGTGAAATATGGGAACACTGCTACCTACATACTAATACTGAGAGTTCACATTTATGTAGCCGAAACTACTCCACCTGCTGCCTGAGGTGAGTGCTTCACCCTGACTCATGGGTGGGCTGGCTCTAGCTTCAGCGTGGGGGTGGGGGTGAAAACGAGATGGGATGGGGAGTTGAATACCCAGCAAAAGGAAGACAGGGGGAAAGACACGACTTTCAGCTTTAATGCTGGGCATAACTTTTGCCTGAAGTGTCACAGTTCATAAATTTGACCTTACGCCACCTCTCTAATCAGTTGATAATACTACAGTCGTACCTCGGGTTATGTACGCTTCAGGTTACAGACTCTGTTAACCCAGAAATAGTGCTTCAGGTTAATAACTTTGCTTCAGGATGAGAACAGAAATCGTGCTCCGGCGGTGCGGCAGCAGCAGGAGGCCCCATTAACTAAAGTGGTGCTTCAGGTTAAGAACAGTTTCAGGTTAAGAACGGACCTCCAGAACAAATTAAGTACTTAACCCAAGGTACCACTGTACTTATTAAGCATATGGTGGCTCTGATTTAAAGCTCTGTATGTGCCCTAGTGAGTATAGAGCTTCTAACTGAGTGGATGTCCTCCTAGATTTAAATATTAGGAGCAGAGGGACATTCATTTGTATGGAAAAAGAAGGTGCTCTTTCATCACCATAGCAGATAAGTTATATATGTGGAGTAGCTCAGTGGTCCATCAAAGCTCTGGTCTGTGTGAAGGTTTCCTGGATGAGGCTTTTTGTGATCAAAGTTCTTCACAGACCTTTGTTGTGATTTTTAATCTTTGACGTACAAACTATCTTCGCTGCTGAACACGATATAAATATTGCAAGCAATGAATTAATAAAATAAGAAGAATAAGGTGAAGACTGAGATGAGATGTTGGAACTGGGAATTATCAAATGCAACAAGAACCTCACTTCCCCAGGTTCTGTTTTGTCAGTTAATTTGTAAAGGAACAATTTTGCAGGCTAAAAATCATAATTATAAACTAATCAGAACTGTCATTGTAAGATCAAAACTGTGGAATATCAGTGTGTTTCTTGACAATGTTGTTCTCAGTTTTGACCAACTGTGCTTGAGCATTTACAGTCCCATGCTCATGTTGTGTTAGAAGCATTGCCACATGGTGGCTGAGCTCCCAGAAGCATCAGCAAGGCTGTTTATTGTATTTTGTTCTGAAATAGAATGTCTAGATATGTTTTCCAGAAGGTTCATTGCTATTCCTCCCTGTATCCCTCTAAATTTTGTGGTTTATTATATGGAGAAGGGTCAAATGTGTGAAAGCTTCTCCTGAGAGAGGATCAACTCAGTACTTCTCAAAAAGCTGCTTGCTTTTCTGACGTGAATATTAAGATATTCTATGGCATTTGCTGAAGAGGGAATTGCTTAATAAGCTCCAAATTTCCTTTTGGCTACTTTCATTATCACTGTCCATCTTCCCCTTTAGAAAGATTCAGAATTAGCTTCTACCTCAAGGTAATAAAAAATCTGTTAATTCTTTGCAATATCATCCAGGCTGTCTGTTCACCAGCAGCGTTAATTACCTGAGAAAGACTTCAGTACGACTGACAAACAGCAGGAAGGTATTTCATAGGGCTTCCTTTGGAGCACATGAAGAATTAATATATTTCTGCAAAACGTCTTAGTTTGGCAGAAAACAGTTCTGGGCAGGTACTTTTTGTTGCTATGCACCCATAGATTGTGGCTCTACTTGGGGTGCCTACAGGATTTTGTTGGGCTTAGTAAACAGTATGTGGATTGGGCCCTCTGCTGCACCTGCAAAAGATACAAATTTGCATAAAATTTGCCAATACTTTTATGTCATATGCAAATTTGTACCCTCTTTTTCAGATGGGGATGTTCATATGCACTCCTACATTGGTGAAAGCACCTGACCTCCACCACAGTTCCAGTATGGCCACTACCCCCAAGTTCTCCTCACCTGCATGGCTCAAGTGCAGATGCCTGGCAGGAGCTGCTGAGACTCAATTAGGCTTTGGAGTTAGGTGCTGCTGCCTTGTTCAACAAGGCATCAAACTGCAGGGTGCAGCCACCTACACAGACAATGAAGTACCGGACTCTCAGGCCCTGAACTGACTCTGCTCATTCAGGATGCCTAATGGATCCTTCTAGTTCAGCCTTGCCCAAGAAACATGACTTCAGGAACATTTGTGTGTGCCTGTATCTGTTTATTGGTCCTTCATCTTGCCTCCTGGTTTGTCCTTTGGCCCTGATGGAATTGTCTTTTGGCCTTGACTTCTTGGCTTGCTCTTCAATTCTGTCTCCTGGTTTTGTCATTCATTCCTGCCTCCTCCTCCTCCTCCTTCCCTCTCCCTCTCTCTCTTTTTGCAACTATACAGTTGCCAGCTCCAGGCTCACCTCAAGCAGCTGTACGTATATAGCTTAGCCCCAACTTATCAGAACAGACAGGCATGGAATTTGTTGTTGAACTTTTGCACAATATCCTATTCATTGGCTCACAGATTTTGCTAGGGCAAGTGAAGCAAAGCTGAATGAGGGTTGGAGAATCCTTTTGAAGGAAATAAGCTTAGTTTTTGCAGCACAAACTGCATCGAAAGCATCCTTTACGATGAGACTGTCAGAATCTTTCATATCTCAAAGCTCTGTCTCTGTTAGCACAGGCTAATAAATACATGATTGCTTTGAAAGCAATTTCACAATAATTGCTGAAAATAATGTAATGGACTATTCTTATGTTTTCATCAGGCATCTTCTTTTCAGAGTGCTGCCTGATAATGTAATGTTGAATAATTATTATTAAACTATAAATTTAGCTGCAAAAGTAGATTAGCCATCAGTGACCATATCAATGTTTCACCCAGATTAAATAATGACTCAACCTGTGTCCACTTTTATTTGCATAGCGACTGAAACGGCACTTGGCTATTAACTGGTCCATGCATTTATCAAATAATTAGAGACATCAAAGTCCTGAGCCTGAGAGGTACCATCCAGAGCAGTGTCTGAATTATTGTCATTGGCCACAAGAGTACAAATAACTTCACCTTTTAATGAAAGATGGATGGAATCATATTAACCTCTCCCTAATATGCCTCTCGCCTCAGTCAGCAGCTTGTAGTCAGATGTACAGAGGTGCCATTCCCTAGCAACTAGAAATGCTAATACATTGCTTTGATTAAATTGCCTATCTGAGCTAAGCAAGGTCCCAAAACTTCCTTTTAATGCCTTAGATTTATTTCTTCACATATCCAGCAAGCTGCCTATGAAGGATTTATCCCTACAGTTCAGTAAGTCCACCAGACTGCTTAGTGGTAGAAACAGAATTAATCATGTAATCATCTGTTTACAAAAGTTGGGTGCTACTACCATTCTCTGCCAAAGCACTCACCCAGGATCTGTTCTCCTTTGGAGAATTGAAGATGCGGCGGAGACTGCCACAGCTTTAAGAAATATGATTTGTTCACATATTTACACCTTCAGTCTGCATGGAGGGAGTACAGATCTCATAGCTTTATGATTTCAAGAGGGGCTTGTTCCCCACAGTAGTGCAGCATTGGAGTCAAAGGCATCTCTCCCAACCAGCCTTCAGTCAGCCTGCCAAAGATGGATCTCAACCTTTGTTCTCTGCCTTCTTACCAGCACACGTTGCGGAAGACACTCTTTTCCTGTCACCTCTCTCTCTCACACACACGCCCATCACCTTGGCAACCTCTGTCTGCCCAGGCCCAAGGATTCCTCTTAGATGGGCCATCAATACCTTTTGCCTCTGTGAATGCCTCTGTTCCAGGTGAGGAACTGGCTTGGAAAGGGAGCTAAGTCTGTATTTTCCTGCTGGCCTGCAATCTTCCCTTTAATACTCCAAATAATCAAAATTCTACCTTCTATTAATTTCTAGGGTTTGGGAGGGTTCCTCCCCAAATCTATAACAATATATATGTCTACTCAGAAGTATGTTCTGCTGTTTTTAGTGAGGCTTAGTCTCCATGTAATGCATATAAGCATAAACTCCACTGGCAACAATAGAACTTACTTCTGAGTAAACGTGTATATATGACTGCATCGTGTATATATATCTCCACATATGCAAAGCTGCTAGTTGATGCATGATAAGGAAAATTGCAGACTTCTTTCACAGATGAGATTGAAAACAGATAGTTGTGGTTCGAGGACCCGACCCCCGCAATGTGCAATGAATACGCAAGGACACGTGATATAAGGTTAATGGGCAAGAAAAGGCCACAACTTTATTGATTACAGCAGTGAAAAGGTGTTGGCTTAGGCATTGGATGTCTAAAACAGGGGGGTTTATTCACCAGTAGGTGGAGCCTGTTGATGCTAATCCAACTATAAGCTCTCCCCTGATGTCACCGAGGGTCGTGCCATGGCCTCCTGCCAAGCAGGCATCGGACAGAATACACGACCGCCAGATTCCTTTAACGGAATACCCAAAAATTGAAGGCATAGGCGATGGCCACACCTAGCTCTTCAACACACCACAACACATCATTCCAATGCCTAACCTACCCACCAATACCACAAAAGTTGTGACGATTGCTACGAGGTAGGTGGAAAAACCAAAAAGCCTAATGCCAAATGGAAAAATTCCTACCAGGCCCCCTGGACAACCAGGGCGACCAACCTAAGGTCCATAGCAAGGCCAATGAACTAAGACCCTGAGCTCTAAGGGAGTGGAGGGTGCGTGACTCGCGACAAGAAGACGGTGAAGAATGAGGCCGAGGAGAGGCTGGTGCCGCAGCAAAAGGCTGCTGTAAACGCCCCCTCGGAGGCACCTGGTTGGGTGCCTGCCGAGGGGCGTGGGCGCCAGCCAGGTGAGAGGAGGAGGCTGGGGGCGAACGCCCCCTGCTAGGGGCGGAGCTCGGGCTCCCGCCCACAACCACTCCCCTCTCTTCCAGGGAGGAGAGTCTTTCCTGTTGATTATTTTTAGTTGACTATGTTGCAAATTTTTGTTTAGGCATTACAGTGGTACCTTGGGTTACGTACTTAATTCATTCTGGAGGTCCGTTCTTAACCTGAAACTGTTCTTAACCTGAAGCACCACGTTAGCTAATGGGGCCTCCTGCTGCTGCCGCGCCACCGGAAAAAGATTTCTGTTCTTATCCTGAAGCAAAGTTCTTAACCTGAAGCACTATTTCTGGCTTAGTGGAGTGTGTAACCTGAAGCGTATGTAACCTGAAGCATATGTAACCTGAGGTACCACTGTACTGGTGATGGGGAAGCCATCTGCCAGAGAAACAGGTATTGATGAATAAATAGCCTGATTTGATCTAAGACAGCTCCCTCCTGTGTTCTAATACTCTTTTGTTTAGAATTGTACACCTTTTGCTGCATACTGTCCTTAACATCCAACTGGTAAGTTGGAAACATTTGCAAAGCTTACTGCTGCATCTATAGGTGGTCTAGTAAAAGTTACTAAACTACACATTATTCTTGTCACAATCTTAGGCCCACACACTGCAACACTTATCTTGAGCACATTGCTATTTTTGAGCACATGCAGGAGATTCGCTCTTCTTCCACATTCTTCCCATGACATTTTTAAAAATGTATACACTGTCAGAGAAATCAGTACCAAGAAGTGATATCATTTGCACCAGACATGGATAGTTTATCTTTGTGATAACCTCCAGGAATAGAACAAATATTACTTTGAGGAGTCTGCTTTTATTCAGGCTCATTTATAATCTTATATGAAGCTGTCTCAAGGAATGATTCAATGGAAGGGGCATTTCTGTCTCTGCATCTAGAATAACTTTCAGGAAATGATTTATAATGTGCATAGTGTTTGACTTTTATAGGCTGAAGAGTATGCAAATAAATATAGTAACTCTGCATTATCATAAATTGCACATTAGTAATTGAAAAGCTTTTGATCTCTGAGTCATTGGAATATTATTTGTTGGGGGATATTCTCCATTAACAACATGTCTGTTAATAATTTGGGCTCTTTTGCAATATGCACTTTGCAATTCATGATTTTGAATATTTGAAAACTGCTTCTTTTTCTGACTACTTGCAGCAGTTAAGTTTTAGGAAAGTGAATCCTGGGCAAACATATTCAACAAATTGAATAGATTTTTGTTGCATGTTTGCCGCAAGACGTGGGATCCCCAATGTTTTCAGATTCCACCACACAATCTATTTATCAGAATTTCAAAAATTAAACACTGCAGGATTTATCTCCCCTGCTTTGTAACAAACAGCATCAATATCACCATGATAGCATTTTGGTGAAACTGAAAATTACAGATTATGCCCTATATTGCATAAAGTAAAATTATGCCCATGAAGTCTTAACAATTGCCTTGGACTAAACCAGAAGTAGCCAATGTGATGGCCTACAGATGTTTTCAAACTTCCATCTGCCCTAGCCAGCATGGCCAATAATCAAGTGTGAATGAGAAATAATGAAGGAAACCATTGGCTAAGTAAATCACAGAATACATCCGCATTACATTTCTTAAAATATCCTGTGGCACCTTAACTTTAAGTGAGAGACCCGACAGCTTTAAATATCAATGATATGAATAGTGCAAATGGAGAGTAACCCCCCAGATCCACAAACCACTGAGTTTAGCCTCTTTTTATGAAAAGCTTTGTGCTTTAAATTTAACGCGCTGGCCCAAAGTAAAGGTAAAGGTAAAGGTACCCCTGCCCGTACGGGCCAGTCGTGTCCGACTCTGGGGTTGCACGCCCATCTCGCTTAAGAGGCCAGGGGCCAGCGCTGTCCGAAGACACTTCTGGGTCACGTGGCCAGCGTGACAAGCTGCATCTGGCAAGCCAGTGCAGCACACGGAAACGCCGTTTACCTTCCCGCTAGTAAGCAGTCCCTATTTATCTACTTGCACCCGGGGGTGCTTTCGAACTAGGTTGGCAGGCGCTGGGACCGAGCAACGGGAGCGCACCCCGCCGTGGGGATTCAAACCGCCGACCTGACGATCGGCAAGTCCTAGGCACTGAGGTTTTACCCACAGCGCCACCCGCGGCCCAAAAGTGGTACACTAATTAGCACAGATATTTCCTTTTTATACCTGCTGTTTTATTGCATATTTCACTTTCTGCATGTGGCCCATTCTAGTTTCATTGTCTAGCTGAGATTTACAACTTTGTTTCTGTATTAATTAATGATCTGAGGCAGAACCCTACAGTCGGTAGCTTTCTTTAGTAAAGAAGAGTGATAGTCCTTTCTTGCTACTGCATAACTAGGACATAAACTGGACCCAACAGTACCCCAGATCAGTATGCTATATATTAATACAGAAAATGGAAGCAAACAAATTTACTGGCTATTATATATTTCAAGCCAACTCACTATTTGTGCACATACTAAATGTCAAACTAGAAAAGGCAATGGGAGATCTATGAGCAGATCTGATTTTCTTAAAGCTTAAAGAGGGAATACAGGAGAGGTGGGAGTTAAGGTTTTCCCCTGTGCCATTTTCGTAATCCAAATTGACCACTGAAGCTGCTGTTTACCTTCTGAAGGAAAAGCATACAGGCACAATATGGGGCAACTCCTAGCTTGGAATGATGAGTGGATTTATACTGGGAAAACAGCACTGTGGAAAAAATCTCCTCCCTGACTGGATTCAGCCCCAATAAATCTCTCTCTCACACCCACCCAGAGAGAGACAGAGAAAGAGAGAGTCTTGTGAAATAATTAATATGAGGTATAAAAAAGAAAATAATCACAACAAAATGCTCTTAAAATATAATGGTTTGGATTTGGTGGTAGAATGTTACTTTCTGTTAAGTTACGCTTTGTTTACCAATTATGCTTAAGATAGCAAGAGAAAGACAAGATAAGAAGAAGCCTGGCTATTGGTATTTCCTTAAAATGTTAGCCTGAGAGGTCTGTATTTATAATTTTTGCTTTAGGGAGTAGTCACAGGCTATAGGCTGATTCATGTCAGGTGATGATGACGCATTTTAACAGTATAAATGTATTGTATGCCATTTTTCCATGGTTAATTCTGCTTGGGAAATGCCTGAAGAACAGTCTGTATGCATATGTTTTGTTTGGTTTTGTTTTTAAAGCCATGGTGGCCTGATTGTATTGTAGTCTTGTTTACTAAAGCCCCACCAGACAACATTTTCTGCAGTTGGCAACTAGCCTTCTCTAAGGTCACTTTCAAACAACCTGATTTCCCCCCACCATAAACTTTCGGGGTGGTTGTATGGCATCTACTATTCATTAAGTATTCATTCCTATTTGTTTTGTGGGGAGGTTATACTATGTAGTTATCCCACACTTTCCAGTGCAGTATCCTGTCTCTTTCCTTACTGCAAAATGTTTGCTAATATTTTTGGAAACGAATTCTCTGCACGTGACCACAAAACTCACAGCAGTTGCACAATGTGTACTTGCCAGCATGCAACTGAATCCCTCCCACAAAACAGTGACAGCCAGAAAGCAGTCTAAATTGCACTGAAACATAACCCAGCCTTATTCCATTAGCTGCCGCCATCTGTTGCCATTGTTCCATTGAGTCCACTCTTCCCACAGCTGGAGCTGGAAGGGAAAGGAAGCTACAACTGGGTGGCACCTGGCTTTTTCTTTGAATGGGCTAGCGGGCAAGGCAGTGTTAGTCACAAGCAGGCAGGAGGGGATAGCTACACCCACCCACCGAATCTTTTAAAAACAGATAGGAATAAAAGGTTGCAAGGAAAATACTAACAATGCAAGACTTTTCTATACCTAACCTACATTGTTTATCAGACCAGGTGAGTCCATCAATATACTGGGGGAAACAGTCCTTTTCTCTCAATGATAAAGATGGCTGCAAGCACATGCCGTTAGACGACAAAGACCAGGAGGAGGAGGAAATTGATTTGTGGTTTTCTGGACACTGTAGCCTGGGGTTGAATTTCTCTCTGACATATAATGGAGCTCTCTCTATTTTCATCCCTCCTGTCTCTGACTTTTAAAAATAAGAAATGGCTCAGCTGAAGAGGAAAGAATCAACCCAGGTTTGGACATGAGCAAATCCCTGTTGACCACAGCAAGTAGTGAAGTCACTGCCCTTTCTGTTAATACGTGACCTGAGTCCCTACGGGAGAGAAGATTCTTCCACAGGAAACTGAACATGCATACACACACACTAGCTCACAATGGAAAACAGGAAAGGGGTGACGTCTGTTAATCCACAAAGGAAATGGCTTGTATAGGACACAGGCAAGCAAAACTAAAATAAAATAAAGCTGTTTACAATGAAGTTTTAGACCTCAAATATCGATTTTTGACATTAATTGACCAATTCTAATTTCCTCCACCACTGCACAAGTTCACATGTTGTTGGGATTAAGGGAAACAAAAGGTTAAATAAGATACAATGTGCAATTCTCGCACAGCAACTTGCAAACCAGAGTTATCTTGATGGCTTCTGTTGAATTGCTATCTATCCATCCTTACAAAATATTATTTGTAAGCCACCTTTCCATAGTTAAATCCATGTTCAAGGCCGCTTACGACATGGGGAGGGGACTTAATTCAAAATTTAACAAGAGTAGTCATAAAGAATAAATAAAACATCAAAATGAATCATTTCCACATAAATCCACATATTTTAAAAGACACAAAACAATAATATCAATAACAGCAAAAAGGAAACCCCAACAAAACCCCCAAACAATACCTTAGCCAAAGAGTTTGTTCGGAAGCCTCAGCTTTGGTAGCTGGAGTCAATAAGGGCCCCAGACCAGGTAGAAAAGGCCTGCAAGGCAGGAAGCACGTCATCCAGGACTCACAGCCAATAAGCTTGTGATTTTGTGTATGCTGTTCTCAAAAACTTTTCAATTATATCTTAGATCTTGTTGTAATCTGCTACCCAGAGAGGCTTGTAGTATTCTAGACAAGAAGAAAATGAAAAATAATTAAAAACCAGATGATGATAAGATTAATGCTAAATTAAACAACAGCAGCTTCAGTATAGGCTTAGCATAAATAGATGAGGAATTTTTCAAGCAATTGAAGAGAACTAGCTAAACAAATATCAGCTGGCTACAAATTCAATGAATACAGAGCAATAAGAGGAAGTAGAAGAAACAAAAGGAGAGGTCTGGATTGGATATAATGTACAAACATACAGTAAATTAGTGTTGCAAGAGTAAGTCTAACTTCAACCCAGGCTTTCCCCTCTCTTCCAACATGGAAGATTTTGCTCCTGGGGTTGGTTTTTAATTTATTATTATTATTATTATTATTATTATTATTATTATTATTATACAACCACAGCTTCCTGTGTTTTCCATAGATGGACAAATTGATCAATCTCAACTACGGTTAATGGAAACTGCAAGAATGATCGCTGGGTTGTGGAGCACACTCCCGCCCGCGGACAGCCTCAGCTGTGTGCACCTTGGGGTGCGGAGCGGAGCACACTCCCCCTCACAGATAAGCCCACAGCTGTCTGAACATCTTGCCCTCTGTCTAACCTTTTGCGGTCTCAGTAGTCTGCCGTGTCCTGTCTGTGACCTTTGTCTCTGAGACCTTTGTCTCTTTCGCCATACATTGTGGAATGGGAAAATGACGAGGTGGAAACGGGTGCCAAAATAACTTTGTACCACCCCACAATCTCGGGACTGGAAGATGTGTAAAGGTCACAGCCCAAAATGTATCTGCCTGGGTTTGCATTTTGTGTCAATAAAAGGAGCATCCACAGAGCTAGCTGGCAGCTTGCTTGTGTACAGCTCACCTGCATTATCAACTTCTGCCTCATGTCCTTCACTTCATCAACAAGCCAGTTTCAAAGCATTTTAAATGAATTTTCACTAACCACAGTTGACATTAACTACAGTTTAGGGATTAGACAACCGCTAAACTGTGGTTAATCTAAACTAGAAGCAGAAACTTCAATCTACTTGCAGCTATGTTGAAAGAGGGGAGGGGAGAATGTATAAGCCCAGGGCGGGCGGGCTAAACCTCTTATTGTAATAATAAATCATAGTTTAGAGTTATGTCTGAATGCAACCAAAGAAACAGCAGAAACAAAGTTCAAGAAGGCAAATATGTAGAGACCAAAGATGAAAAATAAATAAGAACAAAAGGATGAAACATTTTAAGTAATAGCATATGCTTATACTGAATGCAACATGGAAAAAGTAACCAATGCAGAAAAATCAGAAGTAGAAAAATATGATCATGCTTAAAGTATGATGGTGCTTAAACACCACTTTCATTTCTTGAGGTCACAAGATGAAAAAATTTGAATCTTTGAAACTGGACAGCAGCATTTAAGTGTGGAATTAATAGCATCCTCACACCTACTCCAATTATAGCCAGATTTTAAAGAGACAAATTTTGTATACAAACATACATGTATAGCAGAGAAAGAAACAGAAATGGAAAGTAATCTCAAACAAAAACAAATTGACATTTCAGTCTACATAGTAACTTGATTTATTTGAAAAATTCACGCAGGCATGTTTATTTAGAATGTCTTCCACATTTCCACATGCAAATTTTATAAGGAAATATTACATAAACTAATAAACCTATGAAAATGTGTAACAGAAAACTGCAAGTTTTATTAATGTTAGAGAGGAATCTGCCATTCTTTTAAAGATAAACCTCACCTTCTTTTGGTATCAAGCATTTTAAAAGTATATGAGTGTCTGATTGTATGACATGTTCATATATTGTGCAACAGTGGCAGCAGTTTTCATATTAAAGGGTGAACTGAGCTTTCTGTATACAGACACAGTCTTGTATATATGCTGCAGTAAAACACCCATCATTTAAAAATATAGTCTGTTCATTATCTGGGTCCGTGATGACTTCTACCATGTTCTTCTGTAAACGTGGTTTTATCTAAATTTATCTTAATGTGGCTTTATCTATTTATTTGAATGCCTGATTAATTAAACATGTTGGTCTTGGGGGCTTTCTGTGGTACTATCAATATTTTATGGTGTCTCCATTAAATTTTTATAAAATTTGACAAACCCATGTGTACCATAGGCTGAGCATAAAAAATAGGAATAGTATATTATCATTAATGTTAATGCATTTGCAGGAAGTGTAAGGGAGAGCCCTTTCCTTCTCCCCTGCCAATCCTGCCAGGTTGCAGGATCACAGTTCATGTCAATCTAAAATAAATCGACAGCCATATATCAATAAGTGAAGAAAGTTGTGTTTTCCAGTCCATGAGACATTAACATCAAGGCTGAACAAACTGGCTAGGGTTGTGCACAGCCCCTTGCTCCAGCCTGCGGCTGAAATCTGGAAGGACACCAGCCAACCCACTCATGGCCAATTTCTTCCAAATTATGTTGGGGCAGGGCTAACATTTAATTATGGTTTTTTAAATAATAATAAAAAGACCCTAATAAAACATATGGCCAGGAGAGGAGTGGGAGAAGGAGACATCACATACATTACTATATTCAATTTATGCAGGCTGTCTTCCTCTGGGGGTGATTATAAATGGCCACCCTACCCAGACACGCTCCCAGAGGAAATCCCCCTTCTCTTACTGTAATTAATAATAGAAAAAAGTTCCCTCTGAACTACACTCCTGATGGAAATTGGGGGTTGGGTGTGGGCGTCTAGGATTAGATTATTTAAATCTCCTGACATGAACTGCAAACCACACAATTAACATGTGGTTAGGCCCTGATTCTACACTATGGTTAGCAGATTTTTTTCAATGAATCCAGTGACACTTTTTTTTTTTAAGCTGAGTAGCAACAGGGAGTCAGTAGTGGGGATGGTGAGGCAAAAGACCCTGGGCCCAAGCACACATGCATATTGTAAAAAGGTGCAAAGCCCTTCTTTTGCACCCTGTGAAACATAAATGCACAGATTTTTTTAAAAACTGGGCAACAGCCGCCCACCCGTAACTCCTGAGCCTCCTCCGATCTCCTGCCCCCTGCCCCCTTTGTTTTGACAGATTGGGGGAGGCTTGGGAATCATGGGTGGGCAGCTGTTGCCCAGTTTTGTTTTTTAAAAAACCTCTGCTCGTTTATGTTTCACAGGGTGCAAAAGAAGGGCTTTGCACCTTGCCTTGCAGAGAAACCATGCATCTTGTACCCCTCTTGAGCAGCGCCCGCCCACGCATGACTCCCGAGCCTGCCCCGATCTGTCAAAACAAAGGGCGAAGGGGGAAGGAGATCTGTAACGCCAGATGTCCCTGGTTCCCCTTTGGTCGTGGCGGTGGCAGCGAGCAGCTCCTGAAGCCAGCCAGAGCCAACTGCGCTACCAGGCTGCTGGGGCTGCCACTGCCACGTTTCCTGGGGACAGATTTGCAAATCTGGGGACATTCCGGGGATGGAATTTGTCCAGGGACAGATTTGCAAATCTGGGGACTGTCCCTGGAAACCCTATTCTACACTTGCTTTCTGTCTTAGCAGTGGGAACCGCTTAGCAAGAAGTGAAGGCATAAGCAGCAACCAAGCACAATGGCACTGTAAGCAAATTATTTCCTTTGGATAGTCACACAAAAGAACTGCAAGGTAATCAATCACATATTATCATTGATCTTTTGATGTCTTATAAGTGTGCTGTTATATTAAGAAGAAGAACAGTCCTGTAGCAACTTAAACATTCTGTTGTTTTGCTGTTAACATGGCTATCCTGATAGAATTTGGTATTTTAAAAGTTATATTTCTAAAATTACATTAGCTTTGTCCTGCATATAAAGTACTGTCAATCTGCAAGCAACTACTTACATTTTCTTAATTTTGTGGTGCAACAGTAGCAGGTTTTGGCAATTATAAATTTAAGATGATGACTTTACAAATCTGATTTAAATCAGCAAGCTGTTAGATGCTTAATGATATAACAGGTTCTAAAATATTTGTAAAGTAATTCAGGGAAAAATGCAATCTCCATTCTCATTAGAGAGTGTGCAGAATTACATGGTACATTTCTCAGTTGTCTGTTTTGTTTGTGTGTGCCTATTCTTATATTCATCATATTCACCTAGCGTCATCTAGTTCAACCTCCTGCCATGCAAGAATCCTGCCCAAAGCTGTCCATGACTGGGCTCAAACCACCAACCTTCTGGTTAACAGGCAGATGCACTGACCCATTGTGCCACTCATATTGGCTCAGGAAAAAAAATGATACTCCTTAATTTTTTTTTCAAGGAAACTTGGATCATTTCCAAGTTAACCCAAGGAGAAATCGCCTATATCTATATGGAACTGATAAGTTGTTTGTCAGCTTGCAACATTTTGTCAAGTTGGCATCATATCAAGAAATGCTCTATGCATCCACTAGAAATATTCTGATATGAAAAATAGTTTTTGAATATCCTTTCCTTCTTATATACTGATTGGTTTTACAATCCTGGGGTGACTCACTGTTCATAATGAGTTTGATCCTGTAGCTTTTACGCAAGCAAGTATCCTGTTGAGATCAATGAGTATATTGCCTGCGTATGAACTGCAGGATCCAACTCATGACTCATATTTGTTGTTATCATATTCTACCTACTATTGTTGTAATGCAAAACAACCATAAATCACTATAATTTAGTATTTAAATGTTGAATATATATTGCCATAGATTTTAACTGCTGTAATTGAGGTGGGTAATAACATAATTTAATTAGAGTTGGTAATTCTACACTTATTTTAAGTGTCCTAAATACACTGTATACTTCAATGACAGTGTCCTTAGCATCAAAGCCTCCTGCTGTTGAGTTACAACCACTTGCTGAGATAAAACCACTCCTATAGCCCCTTATGCTTGCAGAACATAATGCTTTGCTGACAGGGGGAAAAATTCATTTCTGCCGGTGCCAGGGGGAAGCTGGGCACATTTAATGCCTGGAGGGGGGGCTAAGCTTTGAAATATCTGTTTTGGGGGCACAAAGGTTCATCATCACTGCTTTGTGTAAATGGTTTGCTGCAAAATAAATAAATAAATCATCAGTGTATATAAAATTGACTCCACTCAATACATTCACTATTAGGTCAACAGGTATGGCATAATGTTTTTCTTCAAAAGATTGTGTTCTCTACATTTCCATTAACTGTATCCACCTTATTAAAATAAATAAATACCACCCTCTTTTGTTGTACATGAAGTGCTGAAGTAATTGCTAGCCAGGTAATGATTTAACGAGATACATTTTTGAAGCTGACAAAACACTTACACTGAAGTTTAAAACATCCAGCAGACAAACTCACGACATATTCCAATTAACGAGCCAAAGTAGGTGGCATCTCTGTCCTGATAACTAATCAAATCTGGTACATTAGTTTCTTTTCATGCTTCCTGGAACATTTTCTTTCCCCAAAGTCCTGTAATTAATGCACTCAGACAGGAGAGAAGTGGCAGGGACTAGAATCCATGTTTGATCTCTCAACATGCACACTATCAAATACTACGTGTGCAGGATCAAGTTCTTCTACTTTGCATTCTTTAAACCGCAAACTGTGGCACACACACCAGTGCTATAATCGTCACTCCCATAATTATGCACTGTAAAGGTAGGAAAGTTTACTTTTTGCTATCCCTTTTTCACTATTGCCACAATTCTATCAGCTTTGCATGGAATCAAATCTATGCTTTATAACATCGGATCTGGCCCAATCGCCTTCTAAATCCGGCCCATGGACAGTCCGGGAATCAGCGTGTTTTTACCTGAGTAGAATGTGTCCTTTTATTTAAAATGCATCTCTGGGTTATTTGTGGGGTCTCCTTGGTGTTTTTTACATGAGTAGAATGTGTGTTTTTATTTAAAATGCATCTCTGGGTTATTTGTGGGGCATAGGAATTCGTTCATTTCCCCCTCCCCCCCAAAAAAGGCCCCCCCCCCAAGGTCTGAGGGACAGTGGACCGGCCCCCTGCTGAAAAAGTTTGCTGACCCCTGCTTTATAATGATAGAATGTTATAGCTCCAATCTATTTCATTGCAGCTTATTTCTGAGGAGGCATGTATGTGCATGGTTGCACTACGAAAGTACAGGACACCTTAGCTACTCAGCTGCTGCAGTTGCTCAATAATGAACCCAGTGCAATAAAGCAGTCAGATTTAATGGCATAATTAAATTATTTATAATTTCAAAATCACTTGATATTTTGGAGTTTAAAATGTGTAGAATTATAATTAAATATAATTAAAATGATTGCAATTACACTTGTAAGGAAATATAATAATGGCATGCTTGTTAAATTATCTGAGAAACACAGGTAGCTTTCAAAATATTGTAATTGCTGCAAGTAAAGGAATTAGACATATATATATATATATATATATATATATATATATATAATCAGCAGAGGCACCTAAAAAAATCTCTGATCTTAATTATTTCCTCCTGACCCAGTGGAATCAATGCAAATTAGAAGAGTTTGGATTTGATATCCCGCTTTATCACTACCCGAAGGAATCTCAAAGTGGCTAACATTCTCCTTTCCCTTCCTCCCCCACAACAAACACCCTGTGAGGTGAGTGGGGCTGAGAGACTTCAAAGAACTGTGACTAGCCCAAGGTCACCCAGCAGCTGCATGTGGAGGAGCAGGGAATCAAACCCGGTTCACCAGATTACGAGTCCACCGCTCTTAACCACTACACCACACTGGCAGATAATTGTTGTAACATATGGATGAATAAATAAACAAGAGGGAAAATAGCCATATTTAGGAACTACAGTGGTACCTAAACTACAGTGGTAACTGTTAAGAACAGTTTCAGGTTAAGAACAGACCCCTGAATGAATTAAGTACTTAACCCGAGGTACCACTGTAAATATATAAAGGGTTGTAACCTCATTGATTCAGACCTTTGACCTATGTGTGTTAATAGGCAGGGAGTAATTTTATATTACGTGAGTATGATTTGAAAGTGTTGGTATGAAATGGTGAAGGATTTCCCCCAACCCTTTTCAGTGTTCACATGTGAAAAGGACCATTTTTCACCTCTTAAAGTTATCTTTTCTCAGTGTGAAAAAAGTTATACTGAGTGAAAACTGGAAATGATTCACTTTCTTCAAGACCTGTGAAACTGTTATTTATCATGACTTTACTTGGAAGCTGCATCTCTCTTTCTTTCTGAACTGGTCTGTTTATGCTTTTGTAATCTCTTAACTTTGAATGACATTTTAGAAAGTGATGAATTCAGAGACCCACAAATTCTAGGCATGTAAAACATTATTTATGACATAAGGAAGCAATCAGTCAAGGGAATCTGCTATTCATCCACCACTCCTCCCAACATGGCATGCCAGACATACTTCTCAGCAAACATTGACTGTGTTGTATTCCTGCTAGGAGAAAATGGAGGAAACTAGCTGAAATACAACTTTCTCAAGCTTGCTGAGGTGATAATAGTTGCCAGGAGGAAAACTACTGAGGAGCCAGCAGAGGTGTGATCAGACCTGGAAAGATGGTATGTCTCATCCCAAGGATGTGTGTAACACCACAGATGTGTTTCATTCATAGATGATAATATAAATAGCGAAAGTGAAATTTGTAAATTAAATCTGGACAAGGAGGTTTAGCAAATGTTGGTTATGAATTTGTATTCCATGGAAGAGTAATCGGATTTATGGAGTATGCTTTGGTATTCTCAGTAGTTCAGTTGATATGGACATCATGGCCAGCTATAAAATCAAAGGGTTGGATCCAATGTCCATCATACTAAGAGCAAAACCATTGAAATTAATTAATATGACTAACTTAGTTCCATCAATTTCAGTGGCTCTGCTCTGAGTAGAACTTCATTGCACACAACCCACAGCTGTAGAATGGCCTGTAGTTATTCAAAAGAAGCTATGAAATCATATTAAAGTTTACCTTCCAAACAGTCATCTCTTTACTGTATTACTTTTCTATCCCAACTTTCTTTCATCATGAAGCTCAAGGCGACATGTACAGGGTTCAGTGGTGATATCCCATTCAGATCCAGACAAGCATCTGTGTCTTCTGATGTATCTGTATCTTCAGACTATGCCTTGAAATATTTATGGCATGATTTGGACGTAAATAATAAAAGGCCATTGGTAGGTAAACATTTATGGTAGTGATCAACCATTTTGTATAGGCACTACATTTTTTTTCAGCCAACAAAGCACTGGTAGTTGTGATGGTGATATTGATCTCTGATCACAGAAGGCAATGTTTGCAAAATGTTTGACCCACAAATCTGAATGCAGTCCACCAATCACATATAAAGCTCACCACAGGGTTTTAAAAGTTTCTCTTTGGGCTTGGTGACTTACAAACTGTGCAGACCTGCTGTAAAATATATGCACTTAAAAGTTTATACAGTTAAAGCAGTTCCCTAAAAGTATCATGGGAACTGTAGTTTGTGAAGGATGCTGGGAATTGTAGCTCTGTGTAAGGTAAATGACAGAACCTAGGGTTCCTTGTTTGGTAGCGGAGATGAGCTTTAAATGTAAGGTTTGTGTGCAGCCATAGAGATGACCCAGTTGCAGACTCGACTGATTCTCCTTGTATCTAACTGTGGATTCCATCTCACCAATCAGGCTAGAATGAGTGAAAGGAATGAGAGTCTGCAGTCATATAAGTGGCATAAAGGCTTTAGCCATAATAATACAATAGAAAAGAATACAATATTATTGAACAGCTAGAAACATGTGCTATTTATAGCAGTATCTCGTGGGATTCTGACCACATACTGCATTTCACCAATAAAATACACAGCGCTGGTGTCAGAGTGCAAGCATTGACACAGGCTCATGTGATGCAGGTCAGCATTAACAAGGGTTATATACTGACCTTGTAATTATAAACAGAAATCTAGACCACAAAATGAAAAGATACAGCTCAGTTTTATTGATTACAAATGCAATTACGAATGCCCACAAGTCTACCAGGCACTTCAAAACAAATGCCTGAATGGCTTCAACCACAACAGAAGATATAATTATACCAATCAAAGATGGTTCACTGCAACCTAATGTTACACCTTCAGCAAAAGGGGAAGGCCAGTTTTTCAGGCAAAAGCAAATATTAGGCCTTTTCTGGTCAGTTCAAGCTGTGGCTTCAGCAACTGAACACGCGAACCTGCCCTGTTGTCCAGGGAGTTCCTCTTCAAGGCCTAATCTTTAATTGACAAAACTGTAGCAAATTATGTTAGATGTTCATAACTCAATTGACATCTGCTTTCCCCTCCTTTTTCTATTCCCCTTTTCTCCTTATGCTAACATTTCCCATCTACTAAGCTTCAAAAAAATTGGTTTCTCCCAACTTCATCTCAACTCCACATGCTCTTTCTGAGTTTGGTTCAAATTTCAACTTGTCAGCAGGGGTGTAGGAAAGTGGGGGCGGGTTGCCCTAGGTACCATCATGGAGGAGGGTGACAAATCATCAAGGAACAATTACTGCCCTACTAGGGTGGTTCATAAAAAACTTTTTTTGAAAATGCCTGCTCCAAAGTTCTTAACTTACTACACTACAGATTATATAGCTACATATGAAATTTCATACATATCTGTTAATATCTTGACCCTCCTTCACGAAAATAGCTGTTTACTTGGCCGTTTTCCTATGTCGTGAAGGCTGAAATTTCAACAAAGCATGTGCCTTTGCTAGACTCTTTTCGGGCACCTGCTAAAAGCATTCTTCTTTGGGCAAGCATACCTAGATGCTTAGGAAGTTGAAGTAATTTTAATCTTAATATTTTAGCTTTTGTTTGTTTTAAAGTAGGATTGTTAATTTTTCTTGATTTTACTGCTGTGGTTTTTTTGTTTTTTGTTTTGGTAAACCACTTTGCAGTTGGTTTAAATTTTATTAAATAAATAAACAATAAATAAATATAAATAAAACAACACAAGCCAAAACACAATCCATCCTGTAGATTTAAGTATCTGTCCATAGTTGCCTACTTGTTATCAGAGGCTCCGAATCCATATTCCTTTGTAAGAAAATATAAAATAACATAAAACCATTTTTGCAGGCAAAAAATATAATCAATGGGGGGGGGGGTGGCAAGAAATTTTCCACACTGGGTACCACCTGACCTTCCCATGCCTCTGCTTGTCAGCATCTGATCAAGCCAGAACCTGATTATTCTACCCATCTTTGTTTTTCTTTGCTGCAAGTGCAAGCATCAACTTTACACAGATTCAGAGCAAAAGTTCATGCCAGGCCTTGAAGGTGTCAGCCACCTGACAACACCCCAGAGCTCAAACCCCTGCCACTGTTACCAGAGCTTCTGTTTGGTGTTGCTGCTGTTGTTATCAGCACTGCATTGAAGGTTGTCACCTGATGCTGACATCAGCAGGTATTCACCTCCCCTTGGAAGTAGCCCCGAACGGTGGTGGCAGTGACAGTAGCACTTCTGAGTGGAAACAGAATCAGTGCTCAATTCTTAAACACAGTGGCTAACCACCATCTTGCATTGCTCAAAACGCAATGCTTGGTATTGACATCAGCCATTTGTTCTGTCCCAGGTAGTGGTCCCAGCTGGGGACCGCTCAGGTTCAAATAGGGACTTGAGCTGGGCAGAGTCCAAAGACAATAGGTTGTATTCTTTTAGTGCAAGTTCCAGATCCAGGAAACAGAATCATGCTGAGCAAGGGTCAAGTTCCAGCAATGCAAGGTCACATAAAGCCAAAGGAAAGTCCAAACCAGCAAGGCAGAGGTCAGCATCCAAAAGACAATCAGAGTAGGTAGCATCATGGAGAACACCAAATGGCTCTAACTTCAGCAGTGAGTGGATGACTGTGGTTCTGTTACAGTCTCTAAGCTGGAATCTTCATAGTCTGAAGAAAGTAATATGACCTCTTTAGGTCAGAGAGGATCTGGCATTATGGACTTCTCTGGTGCTGGTGCTGGAACTTCTAAGGAAGCAGGGCCCAGGTTTAATCCATGCCCCCTTCCCCCTGAGGTTGAGAAGTCAGAGGCTTGGGTCATGACAGCATTGCATTTTGGGCAATTTAAGATAGTTAAATTGCATTGGTTTGGCCCAGTTACAAAGCAACATCCCAGGAGACACATCTGGGTCCAGTGGGAGGAAGGAGGGGAGTACCTGATGTTAGTAGTACTTGCCACAACAGTAGCACCACAGCATTGAGTAGAAAGAGAAATCCATGCGATATCAAGCCCAATTCCCTATCTGAAGTTAGAACTGTACCTAAAGCTATTTTTATTAAAGAACAATCCACCTTCATTTTGACTTATGGTTATCTTTGAATACATGGCAAAATGAACTTGGTTCTCAGGACAGAGGGACTGATCAGTAAATTGAACCAATCCAAGGAAAAGCTGCTCAAATCTGCTCTTAACAATCATAGGTGATGCAAACTGCACCCTACTTTAGCCAATTTGTCCTAGTGCATATTCTAATTCATATGTAATGCATGAACTAAATTCAATGCTTAATTCTGTAAAGTAGATTTCTTTGCTTGTCAAAACCAGAGTGCTTTTGGTTCTTTAAAAATACTAATACTAGAATTGGCATTAGTAGGTCAGACCTTATGGCCTTCTTTCTAAGTATGAAAGTATGACGTGACCCATTATTTGTTCAGCATTCATGTAAGTTGACATCTTTTTGCTTAAAAGATCTCCATATAGGTTTTTTTTTCTTTACACTGCTATGGTTTATGAAGCTTTCCTTCTGCGCTGCACAGTAAATAGATTCTGAGTTGGTGTACATGTAAATAATGTAATGGATGCAAACAAGATATCTCTGTGGGGTGGGAGGGAAATGGCATTTAAATAACCACACACAATTGTGGTGGGTTTTACAATGGCACTGAATGGCTTTAGTTCATAATTTATATTTCATTCATATTTGATTTCATAGTTGATACATATCATTTGTGGTTTGTATTATTACACATGCTAACCTCCTGGGATGGTGTGTGTGCGCACACTAAATATCTAAGTATATAGCATTTGTTTTAAAATACAGAGTACTTCCAAATCTCAGCTGGCAAATACTCTTATGTATAATCCATAGAGCAGATGTTAGCTGCTGTTCTGTAGTTGTAACTTACAGAGACTGCAATCCCTTTACTGCTATGTGTACAGCATAAAGTGAAAGTCTGGAGGAGTTTCTCCTAGTAGTATTTCCTTAGCATTGCAGCATTCTCCAGATCTTTTCAAAGTAAGGCTTGAGTGACATTTATTTAAATGAATAGCAGCAAGTAAATTCCTGGGGTGAATGAAGTATCGATTTGGAGAATTAACAGGTTTTCAACCAATCGATGCTGATATTTACCACTGGCAGTGGCTGAAAAGGGCAGCTGGAGATAACAACTAGCATTCTCCAATTAAAAAACAACAATCACAAAGTAAGAAGTCTAATGCTGTTTTAATCAGTCCTTTGTACGAGACATTTGGGCTCATACTCCTACTACAACAAATTACATGAAGTCCTGTGGTTTTGAGAGGGGACTTTTGTAGGAAAACTTTTTAACAGCTATGATTTCAGTGCAATTCAGATGTCTGACTGCTGTTGTGTGTCCAGAAATAACATTGGGTGGGGGGTAAGGAAGCTGTGAACCTCTAGATGTCATTATACTCCAGCTCCAGTCAGGCATGCCCAATGGTCAGGGATGATGACAGATTCAGACCACAGCAAAATCTAGGTCTTGGGGCTTGAGCCAAACAACTATATGCATGTGGGAGACTTACCATAGCCACTGCTGAAATGGTACTGTCTCCTTTATTTCGCAGTTCCTGCTCCAGAAGGGACTGGCTACTATTGGCACTGAACAGTGATTTGTGCCTTTCTCAAGTCCGAAGTCAGGACAGTTACCCACAGTGAATTGAGGAAGAAAAACTCCAACAGTACAGGCTGTGATGCTCTCACACACGTACATGCTCCCATGTCGGGATCCTGGCCAGAGCTTGTAAAGCCAGTGTGTTACATCCATTTAACTACCAGTAATTCATGAAGGCTACTCATGCTGTGATTTATGTATCAGTAAGTTTCACCAAAAGGGATGCGGGTGGCACTGTGGGTTAAACCACAGAGCCTAGGACTTGCCAATCAGAAGGTCGGCGGTTCGAATCCCCGCGACGGGGTGAGCTCCCCTTGCTTGGTCCCTGCTCCTGCCAACCTAGCAGTTCGAAAGCACGTCAAAGTGCAAGTAGATAAATAGGCAGGAAGGTAAACGGCGTTTCCGTGCGCTGCTCTGGTTCTCCAGAAGCGGCTTAGTCATGCTGGCCACATGACCCGGAAGCTGTATGCCGGCTCCCTCAGCCAGTAAAGCGAGATGAGTGCCCCAACCCCAGAGTCGGCCACAACTGGACCTAATGGTCAGGGGTCCCTTTACCTTTACTTAAGTTCCACCAAAATCTGTGTAACTGAAATTTGCACCCTGAAATGTGGAGGCAGTTTTGCTTCAACCCCACTAAATTTGGCTGTAATATCTCATATGAGAACTTTCAGCTCAGCACTGGCAGGTGCACCTTCCTGCTCATGGCCTGTGCATCCAATAATATGCCAAGGGAATCCTGCACTGATCGTGAACGCCAGTCCTCTAAGTTTTGGGTGGGTGAATGTGGCAGACCTCCAAGAAGGTTCTGATGCCCTTTCCTCTGGAGCCTTAAGAGACAGGGCAAGGGAGACATCTTCGCTTTCTTAAGAACCAAGCTACAAGTTACACTTAATGTAAAGGGTGAATCTGTGTATTTTCTTTAATTACAAATGTAGAGGGCAGTTGCTATCAGGAGCACAGCATGCAAGGAGCCATTACCTGCTGAAAATCGCTCTCCCTGTCCCTGCGCAGCCTCCCATTGGGGGGCTGATTTTTAAATCTGGTGCAGCTGGACAGGAAGGTATGGAGGGGTTTTGAATGTCTGAAGAATGACATGGGGTGATTGGCCTTTTAGCTTTATTGGCTGCCCTGCTCAAGCTTAGTTCAACCAACCCCAACGCCTTGTTTTGTCCTTGGAATGGGGCACAAAACTACCCCATTCACCACACTATAGGGTCAAGACAGGAGCAGAATTCTGTAACTGAAATGCAAAAAAATTCAAAGCAAAGGGTGGTAGATCTGCCCTGCTTTTTTGTTTGAACGAACAAAGTAAGATTTCCATTGGTGTGCCCTCATGATTAATGTTGAGCAGACAAGACCATTGCTTCTCCCACAAACACCAGCCTCAGGGAAAGGTTTGGCCTTCAATGTTCTAAGGACTCAAGGAACCATCTGCTCAAAAACAGAGGAAGCAGCTGTTGTCATCATTCAGTATCACATTATTGTGCATTGCAGGGGACTCAGAATATGAATTTCACAAATGTCCTTTGAACTTTCAGGAGAAGTCCTCAAAACCAACTGTTTTTTACATTCTAAATTAGCTTACAGCTAATTCATATAACTTTTTGCCTGGTTTAAATCATGATCATAAATAGTAGTGGGAAATCAGATGAATTATGAAGTCGGACCCTTTTGAGCAAAATCCTACATCTTGCAGCAAGCAAAACAAAAGGTGGTACTCAACAAAGTTTTACTCAGAGTAGACCTATTAAAACTAATGAACCTAACTTAGTCATGTTCATTAATTTCAGTAGGTGGAACTTAGTTGACTCCTACCCAAATACAGTGGTACGTCGGGATAAGAACTTAATTCGTTCTGGAGGTCCGTTATTTTTTTTTTTAAGAATATTTTTTTATTAACCGACCAATCACATCAAATCAAACCAAATTACATAAATTCCAAATTACACAGCCGAATTTTAAATTTTTGTTGGGGGTACCCATATTTCAAGTTCCGAAGGGATCCAATCAACTTCTTGCTTCTTACTGCTGTTTTAATGTCCACAAATCTAACCTTATGATGTGTTAGGATATTTCCGTTCCACCTTAAAAGGGAGCAGGCTGTGAGTCACAGAGTCTGCGTATTTCCTGTTCACAGGATGTTTATGTTTTCTGTTGCTTTCGTTTTCTCTCTCTGTGTCGTAGACACTAAAGCAGGCAGTCATGTTTTCCTGTGCTCTGATCAACGCTGAATAAACTTGTAAATAATGCTCTCCTGAGTGCAACTTTTGGCTGTGCATTATCTGCTGATAAAGAGTGTGCATCGGCTCTAGAATGTTCTGGAGCTCATGTCGCTAATTGCTGATACTGCGTGTCTACGGGAGATCGATGGATCGTCCGGCAGCCAGCTTGGGGGCCATGATGGACTTTATCTCCCTGGCAGCATCCCAACATGATGTTCACAGTACTATCCAGTCCTTTCTTATTATTTTTCCACATCTCTTGTTATTATTTTCATATATTTTTCCTTTCTCTTTGTGACCTCTGATAGTCTCTGCAAGCTGGTTAGAACAGTTTGTAATCCTGCGTGGATATTTTTTTTTTATCCAGTAGCCATATCCAGACGTTTTCCATATAACATCACTTCCATACATCAAAACAGTCTTAGCGTCATTAATCTTCACCAATCTGCCTCCTTTCTCAAAACCTCTGAGGAGATTCACTAGGAATGAAGTCTGAAAACAAATCCGTTCTTCCTCCCGGCTGTAAATCCTTTGGCAAGATGGCGACTCCGAATTAATTGCTGCGCCATTCCCAAAAGCTCTTATTGCTTCTCAGTCTCCATAAAGCATACTTTTGGTTAAAGTTCATCTCCACACAGACCTTAATCATCCTGCTTGGGTCAGTTCAACCGACGGTTCTAATGAGGAGGGGTTCTTGTAAATCACATAGAAGGAAAGTAAAAAAGGCTCCCCCCCCATTCAGCCCCGTTGTCAACATACCCCGCCTTTGGTGTATCTTCATCGTAAAACATTCCTGGTTCTCCAGCCCATCGTCTTCTTTCGCAGAGGTCACTTAAATTAGCAGACTTCACTCCCCTTCTTCACTTGAAATATGTGCATTTGCTTCTTTTGTAATTAATTATTCCAAATTGCTGCAACTAGTGCGCGATCAGAGACAGCGTCCAGGAGAGCCGATGTCCACACGGGGGCATTCTGCCTAGGGCCCTCACCCCCTTCTTTCGAATTAGGGGGTGATTTATGGGCACAGCAGGCAAGGGCAGTGTTCCCCATTTCCTTGGGGCAACAAAGGAGGCTGCCTACTCCCATAACAGCCTCTTAATTACCCCGTGTGGGTCGGAGAGATGGTATTGTCAGCCATCTTCCAATGCGCCCCCTAGTGGCCCCCTCTGGAGGTCCGTTCTTAACCTGAAACTGTTCTTAACCTGAGGTACCACTTTAGCTAATGGGGCCTCCAGCTGCCGCCGCGCCGCTGTCGTGCGATTTCTGTTCTCATCCTGAAGCAAACTTCTTAACCCAAGGTACTATTTCTGGGTTAGCGGAGTCTGTAACCTGAAGCATCTGTAACCTGAAGCGTCTGTAACCCGAGGTACCATTGTAATAGAATTTGACCAAGTTGCACGCATCATGATATGTTTGATTTCTTGCTTATGACAACTTTTGTTTATATTGTAAATATGTATATCTTTTTGTGTTGTAAGCCTCCTTGAGCATTGTTTTAGCTAATGAAAGATGGCATACAAATGATGAAGATTATGATGATTAATAGGCCTAAGTTAGTAATGACCATTAATTGTACTGGGTCTACCCTGAGTAGAAGTTACTTGAATAAAACCCTAACCTATTAAGATTGACTCTTCTCCCTTTGACAGCTGCTTGAATGTTCTTCATCCATTGTAGCATAAATGTAATATTTATGAAGAAATATAAACCACTTTATCTATGATATAAATTACACGGGAGGGATGTTTTCCAAAGGATTTACTTTGTAATTCAGTGTGTAGCACTTTCAGTTACAGTTAATTTTGTGAAGAGCAATTGCATTGTAAATATTTCCTCAGTATTCTTTATACAGCTAACATTATTAGTTTGAGTCTATTGTAAATAATGGATGCATAATAACTCTCCATGTCCAAGTATACAGACAGCTGTCACCAACTCTTCTGTGGAAAATGTCTGCGTGCTTGTGAACTTGCTATATCTTTATTCTATAGCAATATATAATATCAGTTTTATAGCAATCAGGATATTTTCATTTTATAAGTAGGCATAACTTAGATAGAACAATTTAATGAAGTCTTTTTTGGGGGGGGAAATGCGACCCCTTTTCTCTAGAATATTGTCATCACTGTAGTCTATGAAAAGTTCTGAGCATGGAACCTTCAAGTGTCAAGTAGAGACCTGATCATATACTTCCCTGAGCTCTAAGCATATGGAGATCTGAGCCTTGGCAACATCCTAGAGACAACAGGTTGCTTCCACCTAGATAAGAAGGAAAATTGTGATCAGTCCACATTTTTAAGCAGACCATCCTATGCAGTTTGGAATGTAATTATCATTCAGATTTCACATTTCCCTGAATTTTGCAATACAATTTTCGTCTCAGTAATGTATGAAAATGCATAAAAATTGGTATTTCATGATAAAAAATTGTTTATAATGGGTATGTTGAGATAAAATATGTATTTAAATTCATATTTTGTAATACAATACATATTTAGATATAGATTTTCTTACACATTTTTTTAAATCATAGAGTGGCATGTGGTGTTAGGGTATCCAGGTGCAACAAATAGTTATGAAAAAGGGGAATTTCAGCAGATATACTGTAGCTTGTCATGTAAGTTATAAAGTGTAGGAGCCCTGTCCTCTTTTGAATATATCTACCCTATTTGGTATAGATCAATCAGTAAGTGGCATTATTAGGATTATATAGGAGTGTGAAAGAGAGAGAGAGAGGAAAAGTATGCTGTGTGGTTACTTCTTCAATTCAAAGGATTTTTTTTTACTAACTGGCCACTTCAATATAAGAGACTATCTTGGTCTTACATGGGGTGATTGAAATACAGACAGACAGGCATTTCAAAGGCTTGCTGTAATAAATCTCACTTGGAGGCATATAAGACAGTTTCACTTAAGCCCATGTGTACATAGTTGCTAAGATATATAGTGGTAGTGCTGGTGCAATGATAAATGTAATTTCAGCAGAAAAGCTGTGTCATGATCTGCCAAACTGAGGGCAAAACCCAGCTGCAATAAAGGAAAAGGGCAAGAAACATGCAATGGAAATCCCATAAAGGAAAGGAAAAGAGGACATGAGGAATAAAACACCCTAGCGCTGTATTACCTTTTTCTTTGCTGCTTTTCAACTTCCAGACCTTCAACAGGTCTGTCCAAACTCTGCTTGAAGACCTCGAGTTACTGGTTCCATTGTCAAACTGTCCTTAGGAAGTTTATCCAAGTGTTCAGCCAAAGCTGCAGCAGTGGGAGAAACGGGACTCTCTGGGAGTATATAATGCTTCGAACCCCTCCATTATAGGCTCAGGTTGTGAATATGTGTAAATAAACCATACATCATAAAAACACCACAGTGAAATAAGTCACTGTGACTTATTGCCAAAGGAAACACAAACCCCGGGGTAAGCAATAGGAACCCCTGGAATCTCTCAGTGCTCAGAGATAAGGTTGGTGCGTAACAATGACTTTTCATTCTCTGTATATAAATCATTGGGTGCCTCGTACCCAGTGTTGCTCAGGGATTCTAAGAAACTGACAAAAACAGTGCAGTTTTGAAACCAGTGGTTAAAAACAGTGTTCTTTTGAAAGGTTCAGTCTGCTATCGTGATACAAAATGGTTTTCAGTTCCAGACATAGACAAAAACCTGCCCCCTGATCTCAGCAATCATGCAAAATTTGGTTACAATATTTTAAGAGGTGTCCACATGTGTAGTGAACAAAGCAACAATTTTTCAAAATATATCAGATACAGTCTCGGTGGTGGTGATTGTGGAAACAAGTTTTCACAGCGTGGCAAAGCCCATTAATTTCAATAGGTTGACTCTGAGAAAAACTTAGTTTGAATACATCATAGTTGAATACAGCATCTCCTTATCACTTCTTGTCATATTGGAGCGGGAGATGAGAAGGCACATACAGCATCTGAAAAGATCCTAAAAGAATTGTGGGATATGACTTCCAGGGGAGGCGCCTCTGGTAATGGCAGAATTCCTCTGACCGGGAGGAATCTGCTCCGTGGAAATCTGGGTCTGGCCGCCACGGCGAAGGCGGAGACCCGTTAAAATCACAGGCGGGAGAAGCCTGTGAACGTGGGATTCGGCGGGCACCTTTTGCGCCTCCCCCACTCGCGGGGAACCCCGGTTTTTGGGGCTCCGGAGCGACGTGGGGTGAGCGGCGCGGTGCATCGAATCGTCTGCTTCTTCCACGGAGCGAAGCCGCATAGCTGTTGCCAGAGAGCGCTGACCTTTTCCTGTGGACAATTTGACTTTAAAGTAATTACCCGTGAGTAGATCTGAAACGGAAGAATTGGATTTCTAAATGTTTAATTTGGTATCGTAACGGGGAGATTCAAAACAGGAAGTCCGCCTTCCCTTTTTGTAAATAGACTGAGGCAACGAAGTTGCAAGCTGGAGTCTTGGAAGGTCTTTTGTAAAAGATCAAATTTCCAACGGTAAAGAACATTAAACCCCCTCTAGGAGGCAGGAGAAGAGAGGGGGAAGTTGCGGATTGAGTATGCCTGCGGGAGAGAGCGAAGAGGCTTAAAACACCGCCACTCTGACCCTGGAAACGGGCTGCTAGTAAGACTGACATCTTTTGGAATGTTCATTGACAGCGCTTAGAACGTTTATTGACAGCTAGCTAAATAAGAGAAATACATTGTTTCTACTGTTTCCGGCTGCTTTAAAAAGGAGTAAAAGTAACTGAAAATTGAAACAAATTTGAAACTAACTTTGGATTGTTTAAAAGAGGATACTGTTGATTTCTACAAACAGAAACTGTTTCCCCCTAGTGGAAGCTTTTGAAACTGGTTGATTTACAAGAGTTGGACTAGAGGAATTTCCAGCTGCAAGTTAAAAATCGTGAGACTCTGGGACTGACCTTGAATCTTTCAAATGTTATGGTAAATGGAAGAAGAAAAACAGACCAGTCAACTGTTGATAAAACATTGAGGTCTGGGAGGACTTGGTAACTTTTTGTTGCTGTCTCTGTACTAGTATATTTGAAACTAAGAGGAATGTCGACAGAAGAGGCTTTGGTGGCGGCATTATATAAGATAAATGACTCATTGGATCAGCTTCATAGGAAAATGGACATGATAAATGCGAAGGTGGATGTTTCAATTGTTGAGGTTGACTTGAATGCAGGGAGTATGGACAATACCAATACAGAAACCACCCAGAATTTTTTTACAAGAACCTATTTTGATATGGCAAGCTGTGGAAGAAGTTAAGGAAAAAGCTGTTGCTGTTGAAGGTACAGAAACACAACTGGAGAGAAAGAGAAAGAGAGCCCCAGCCCTATAGAGGCAATTTGATGAACATAAGTTGACGCTCTCTATGACTGAATTTAAGGAAAAACAGATGAATTTGAGGATTAGAGTTCACCTTTGGTGGACATGCCCAAGGATTAAGACACTCTGGGAGATGATTCATAACGAAATGAAAAAGGTAATTAAATATACCCTTTTGAAGAAACCAGAGGCCTTTCTCCTGGGCATGGTTGGCCAATTGGTGTTAAAGAAGGATAGAATTTGTCTCATGTATGCAACAATAGCAGCAAGAATACTCATTGTGAAGTACTGGAGGACACAAGATTTATCTATCCGGGAAGAATGGCAGATGAAGTTGATGGACTATATGGAATTGGCGGAAACGTCTGGCAGAATCCGAGACCAGGGAGAAGAGTCGGTGGAAGAAAACTGGAAAAAGTTTAAGATTATGTATAGAAATATTGTAAAAATAATGAATGTTAGAAAAATGTTGGAATGAAGTTATATGGCTCTAGTAGAAATGTTATAAGGAATTAAGTATAAATAGAAATAGAGTATTAAAGGGAAAAATAAGATTAGAATATGTTAAGATAATTATAGGATAGAAAACAGAGGAAGATGGAAAGGAATTGCTGAAACAATTAATAGAAGTGGAATACAGAAAGGGAGGCGTGAGGAGGTCGTGGAAATAAGGGAATGAAAGTTAAGATATTGAAATTGTTTTGTGTTTTAAATGGTTTGCGTCTTGTTTTGTTAATCTTATGTCTTCTCTCTTTTTTCCTTTGCTTTTTCTTTTCCTTTTTTGTTTTTTCTGTTCTATTGTGTTCAAATGGTTGGAAAATCAATAAATATTATTTTTTTTTAAAAAAAAGAATTGTGGGATATGTATGATCCAGAAGTGGCAGTGTGTCAACACTGGTTTAAAGCCTCAGATTTTGAAAAAGCATAGTTAGAACAGTCAACCAGAGCTAGCAAAACACACACATAGGCAAAACACTTTGTTTTGCTATCTATTTCTCTTTCAGTGGTTTTCAAAGTCTGTTTTAGATCTCTAATAACCATGTCAATCTAGTTCCTTGAAATATTAACTCAAACAATGAGCTCTTCTTCAAAACCTTGCTTGCAAAGAGTTAATGGGGTTCATATTAGCATTCAGTACATTGCCTACTGTTTATTAGCAACTCGGAGAACATCACACAGAGACACACATATATGATGCTATTTTAGGAATCAACTAGGAATATGAATAGAAACCCACCGGTTACATTATTTGGAAGAAATGTAGCCTTTCTCTGGAATATGGTAGTAATTGGAGCTGCTTGGCTAGAATTATGAACTTGTGTGGGATGGGAAACTCCGAGGAACGTAGACTTCATGCAAATGCCCAAGGCTTTTTTTCATTCCTTATGCCAAAAGATTAACAATGTTTTTCACTCAGCCTCTGAGGCATGGAGTGAAAATTGATTATTATTTCTTCATAGGATGAGTTCGGGGAGGGAGGCTGTTCCCAATGTAAAATAATTAAGGGGGGGGGGATTACCCTTAGGTTTTAGCCTTGATAGAGTACCCTTTGTTACTTTTGAAGGCTGGTTTTTTTTATTTACTTAATATAAATCCTATGCTGCTTGATCATCAAAACCTCTAATCAGCTCATATTATATATAAAATATACATAACATTTTAGATGCAAATGAGATGTTAAAAACAAGGTAACCTAGAAACCAGAGGCCTTTCTCTTGGGCATTGTCGGCCAATTGGTGTCAAAGAAAGATAGAATCTTTTTTATGTATGCTACGACAGCAGCAAGAATACTCATCGCAAAGTATTGGAAGACACAAGACCTACCCACTCTGGAAGAATGGCAGATGAAAGTGATGGACTATATGACACTGGCTGAGATGACTGGCAGAATCCGCGATCAGGGGAAGGAGACGGCGGAAGAAGAATGGAAGAAATTTAAAATCTATCTTAAGGACTATTATAAACTTGATGAATGTTAGAATGTCGAGGTTTTGAGAAAGAAAGGGTTACAGCGATATAAGATTAGACTGAAGGAAAGATTAAGAAGACATATGTTGGACAGAACTATTTAGAAGTTGCTGGAAAATTTTGGACATTGGGATGCAGAAAGGGGAGGTATGGGGGAGTCCGAGAAAGAAGGTTTATGAAAAAAAAAAGGTCATGAAACTATACGTGTTTGTATGTCTTTTTATATGTATGTATTGTTTTAAAAACTTTGTAAAACCAATAAAAATTTATATATATATAAAAAAAAAAACAAGGTAACCTAAAATATGAATAAAATCACCTCTGACCATTGGCCGTGCTGGAGTTCTTACATGCATGGGCTTCCCTACTAATTTTAAAGATAGTATGCAACATGGACATTCAAACGAATGCATGTGCAGTTAGATCCCTCAGATGAAATGAATGGAGTTGCTTCAGCAGGGAGACTCCAGAGCTGCAGCTGTCATGGCGGCAGCGGTGTATCCAGAATTCATTGTAGTGGCCTGAAAAATAAAAGGGTTTTAATGGCATGCGAAGCTCATGAATCTATTTTGAAAAGTTGGGAGGAAAAACACACATAGGCCTGGATCACAACTTTCTTCCCATGAAAGGAACAAAGTCCGGATAATAGAGCATTACAGTGGTACCTTGGGTTAAGTACTTAATTCATTCAGGAGGTCTGTTCTTAACCTGAAACTGTTCTTAACCTGAAGCACCACTTTAGCTAATGGGGCCTCCTGCTGCCGCCGCGCCGCCGGAGCACGATTTCTGTTCTCTTCCTGAAGCAAAGTTCTTAACCTGAGGTAATATTTCTGGATTAGCGGAGTCTGTAACTTGAAGTGTATGTAACCAGAGGTACCACTGTACTTCCTCCCCTTTCCCTCTGCAATCATTGAAAGTCTTCCCTGGGCGATTGGAGAGCCTTTGGCAATAGTGTCGGATATTGGAGGCAGGGGAAGCTGCAGATAAAGGAAGAAGTTGGTGGGATTGTCTGTTCCCCCTCGCTTTAAGCAAACAGAAGAACAATTTAGGATCCTAGCTATAGAGTATTTTTAACTGCCCTTTAAATGGTAAAAAAGAGAAAATGTGTATTGCTCTTTTCCTATGGTAAATTAGGAAAGGCATCTAGAATCACAGCAATTTAATTTGAGACTGTATAACAGAAAATCAAATATGTTGCACGGTTGTGTTATTCTCAATATTCATAAACTATATGTCTCGTTTCCATCACTCCCTCTATTACTACTTCCAAAATAAAGGTTATATCAGTTTATGTTTCTGAAGCTGCTCACGATATGAAAAGACAAGCTGGTTGGCTTACTGTGCTAGGAATAGGCAGCAGGGGAAAACTGGAGCAAGGGAATCATTTCTCTGGATTCAAGAACTGCTTGAGGAGAAGACAAAGAACAACACCCAATATTCCTCTCCCCAAGCAATCACAAAAAGGTTTGTCATAGCAGATGGCATGGCCATGAGTATGGTACTGCCTAGCCAGTCTGCTCAGTAGAGAACTGAAAGGGAAATGGAATAAAGCCAGCAATGTTGTGCCAATAGGATTGTTTCACCAGTGCAAGCATTTCTGCTTGCTAGACAAAGTGTTGTTGTTGTTTAGTCGTGTCCGACTCTTCGTGACCTCATGGACCAGAGCACGCCAGGCACTCCTGTCTTCCACTGCCTCCTGCAGTTTGGTCAGACTCATGTTTATAGCTTCAAGAACACTGTCCAACCATCTCGTCTGTCGTCCCCTTCTCCTTGTGCCCTCCATCTTTCCCAACATCAGGGTCTTTTCCAGAGAGTCTTCTCTTCTCCCTTTGTATTACTCCCTTTCTTCTCCCTGTGTACTGTTCTGGGGGTTCTCCAGACCCTCCAGAGTGGATTGAGGGAGGAAGGGGGGAAAGTCCATTCTGCTGGTGGGAGTCCTTGCGCTGGCTTCTGCTAGGGCTCAGTTAGTTAAATCCAGCCTATAGTTTGATGATTGCTACCCAGTCACCCATCCTATGGCCATCAGAACTCATACCAGTGTTAAGGTAGGGTTGCCATATTTCAAAAAGTGAAAATCCAGACACAAAAGTTGTTGAACTTTTTTTGGGTCAAAGTTGTTGATCTAAGTTTCTGAGCTACTTCCGACGTGGGTTTTCCCCTGGACATTTAATAAATTTCCACCTGGACACTGCTTCGGACGGCTGAATCCTGGCAATGTCCGCAGTCTTTCTAACCTCTGCAGTCAAAGAGACAATCCCAAACATTGGCCTTCAGGTGTAAAGCATTACACTTCTGGTGGTTCCTCCTGTGTGTTACTGTTGCCAAAAGGCTTCTTAAAATCCCTTTCCCCCCAGTTGCCTGACAGTATGCCAGTGGCAGCAAAATATAATGCTCCTCTAGCTCACGAGGCACCAACAAGGTGTCATTTGGCACTATGGTACCCTTGAAGTCGTCTTCTAGTGGCTACAAAGCCTCTGAGGCCCCTCAGTTATGAGGTGGTGAAGACTAATAATAATAATAATAATAATAATACAATTTATTATTTATACTCTGCCCATCTGGCTGGGTTCCCCGAGCCACTCTGGGCGACTTCCAGAAAAAGATTAAAAATACATTAAGACATCAGTCATTAAAAACTTCCCTAAACCGAGCTGCCCTCAGATGTCTTCTAAGTGTCAAATAGTTGTTTATTTCCTTGACATCTGATGGGAGGGCATTCCACAGGGCAGGCACCACTACCAAGAAGGCCCTCTGCCTGGTTCCCTGTAACTTGGCTTCTCGCAATGAGGGAACCGCCAGAAGGTCCTCGGCGCTGGACCTCAGAGTCCGGGCAGAACGATGGGGTGGAGACGCTCCTTCAGGTATACTGGGCCAAGGCCGTTTAGGGCTTTAAAGGTCAGTACTTTGAATTGTGTTCAGAAACGTTCTTTTGCTCCTGAAAAGAACATATAGCTCAATGAGGAAGGTGGAAGAATGACTTGATTGCATCTTGCATCCATATGCCTCCTCTTGCATCTTTATGTGCTTTTCAAGGCTCAGATTAAATTTACTGGATCTGATTTTTACCCAGATTCCTTGGAAAAAAGAATTATGTGTGTGCATGCTTACTCTCTTTCTGTCTCTATGGAGTGCTTTTACTTTACTTTATGTTTTACTTACGGTACATGTGGATGAGGTTGAAAAATCACTGTATTGTCTTCTTACCCCTCACAGGGAAGCCAGTATTAATATTATTTCTTATTTTTTTAGACAGAGAATGGAAGTTGAATGATAGGGACACAGTGAATGCCTGGGGTGCTTGTTCTAGAGCGAGGTTTCAAAGATGGGTCTCCTTTATTTTAAAATCCAGTACACTTCTGTAAACTTGAGATCTTTAATTACAGCACTGAGTGCAGTTGATGTGTCTGTACAGTAGCACCAGTTAATTTGCTTCTGGTCTCACTGGCTTTCCAAGCCCTGAACAAATCTAATTTTACAATATGTCATTCACATGGCAGTGTTGGCAAAATCTTGCTTATATTCATACAGCAATACAGTAAAATAATGCAAAAGAAAAATAAAGAAAACATAATCATAAATCAGATTTTGCTTTTGGCTGTAGATTTCATCTGAATATGCAAATCACCGCATATTTTATTTAAAGTAGTTTCAGTTCCTAGGTTTGAGCCAGTTTTTTTAGTCATCCTAAATATCAATAGCAGAGGTTGATGGTAGAATATTGGCATGTTTTATTCCAAGCATCAATTATATTTTTCCCCTTTTAACATCAATATTTTCATTATCATGACATTTAGGTAACACATGGCGTATAATGACTTCCTTTTCCATGAATTCATTTTTGTAAGTGCACATTTAGCTTCCCCGCTGCTGAATTTCTGGAATCCTGTCACACATTCAATACCGTGGTATGGCAGCCATGTTACAATAAACCTGCAGGCAGATAAACTGCAGTAAACATGCCAATATTAATTGTAGTATAAATATGAATTAGACATTTGGAATAGATCTGACAGTTTCTGTCTTTCTCAGAAACTTCTGCCCAGCTTTCTGTTCTCTAGGATCCCAGATCTTCTTCACTCTCATAGGTACCACCTCTGAAGGTTTGGAGTTTCCCTCATCCATGAACAAAGACAAAATCATCCTGTATTCTGATTATTATTGTTATTATTTTTAAAATGTGGTGATTCACCTTCCATTGGGCTGTTCCCTCTTTGGCTTAACCCTGTTTCTACAGCTTTGCCTGCTATTTCTCCATTCCAGATTGCATTGACCCTTGTGATTTAAATGCATTGGGTATATGGTTCTACTTCTTTTCCCCCCCTGGCCTCTTGCTCACCCTATTCTGTATGATTGCTCTATTAACAGTTCCCTGATTTTCTACTGCTGTATGTGAATATTCTCTGTCATCCCAGAATAGCTATTTATTTATTTATTCGTATCCTATAAGCTACCAGTGGAGCTGCATAAGTAGGTTCTGTTTCCATAAACAATATATTTTCAGTTCTGTGGAAGAAAATTATGCCAGTTAGATGGACATAAATACTTTACATCACAAGAGGCTTCCTTCAGAACATCACCCTCCAGAGACCCATTGCTGAAAGTTGTGGCTCTTTCACTAAGTACTTTTCTTCCTTCTAAGAATTTTCTTGTTTATTGCATCTGTTCCATAAAATATCCTTTCCCACATCTCATGTCTTCTGTGGTTCAGACAGAGTGTTAGCTGCGTAATTGCTACTGGGTAAAAAAAGTGAGAAGACAATTAAAGGTGCCTGGAACTGCTCAGTGAAGGAGACCAAAAGGCTTAGAATGCAAAAAGAGAGGATGGTTGGATGCAGACAGAAAGTGAGCTCTAAGGCTTTTTGCAGGGGTTTGCATGAGCCCTTTGGCCCAGCCATGCCTTTACTTGTCTCACACTTGACATCATCTATATTAGATGTGGGGCAGCCGAGTGTGGCATGGTTAAAACGGCCTTGCTGGCCAAATGGGGAAGCCTGGCAGGCATAATTCGGACCAAGGACCAGAGGTTCCTCACCCCTGTTCTATACCCTGCAAGTGTTCCATTTTAAGTGGGACATCCTGGATCATAGAAGCCAATCTGGCCAGTGCGAGAGCTAGTGTGGTGTAGTGGTTAAGAGCGGTAGACTCGTAATCTGGGGAACCGGCTTCGCGTCTCCGCTCCTCCACATGCAGCTGCTGGGTGACCTTGGGCCAGTCACACTTCTCTGAAGTCTCTCAGCCCCACTCACCTCACAGAGTGTTTGTTGTGGGGGAGGAAGGGAAAGGAGAATGTTAGCCGCTTTGAGACTCCTTCGGGTAGTGATAAAGTGGGATATCAAATCCAAACTCTTCTTCTTCTTCTGTTTGGATCCTGGAATGTCCCATTTTTTAGTCCGTCCAAAAGACCAAAAGACGCTCACTCTGGTGCCACCCTGCTGACAAGCGCTGGAGTGCCGGACCAGAAAGTGTGCCCCTCCTGACATCCTGATTTTGGGGACGTTCCATCAGTAGTGTGTGATTTGTTTTAGGCTAGAAAGCACCACAGAAGCTTTCTGAATCACTGAAAATCCCCTTGCTTTATAAATAACGCCACAAAATCAATATGACTTGATGAAAGAAAATATAAAATGCCAGCAGACACATGTTTTCTCTTGCTCATTAGCAGTGAGCAAAATCAACAAAATCCAAGATAAGAGGTCAGAATGAACCCTGAAGAGGATCCCTACAGATCCCTTCTGTGTCTGCTCTCCACCACTGTTCTACTACATAAATGAACTGGTTTTTAAATCTGATTTTCATAGTCTGAATTGTCATCCTATAGATGTTCATCAGTCTTTGGTTTCTCTAAATTGTTCAGTTTTTCATTCATTCAATTTTATGTTTCTGTGACTTGGGAAGGTGAGGATGTGGTGCATACATGAAGCATCTCCAGTATTAAAAAGGATATAATATTTCCTGCTCACGCAAAGCTTGTACATGCAGCCCAGCCTAGTTGAGCTCTGGATCTTGGCCAGTCAAGAGTAGCAAGTACAAATTGGTCATATCAGGGTGGGGGAAGCCAAATGTCGCCATTATTTATATTCTAGTAGTCAATTAGCACAAACAGGACATTCTTCATTATCTTCTGAGAACCCTTTTTTTAAAACTAGCAGCCTGATCCCAAGATATGGTGCCAGCAAAGTGACAATAGGTGTAGCATTACTCCATTTCACCTGGGCAGTAAGACAAGTGACAGCTGAGTATTTACATGCCATATTGATGGGGATCCATGTCAACCATAGGCAAAACAACAGATAACTTGCCACGTTGGTTTGCACCTCCCCTTCAGTGTTGTGCAAATGGTGACACTTTGCACAGGACAACAGCAGGAGCTTATTGGAATCTACAGTGGACTTCATACGTTTCAGGTTTTAGTTGATTGCTGGTTGGAATGCTCTAGGTGACATATAACTGAATTCTCATTCCATTATCAACCGTGTATCTATTCTCCACTGAGCCCTGTTTATAAGACCAATTTACTTGAGTATTAGGGCATGAAGGTAGTAAAAGAGAGCAGGATTAGTGGTAGTGAAATGAAGTTCAATTTACATTGACAAATCTTCCTGCTCTCTGCAGCGGATTTAAAGCTATATTACACAAGTTAGAGGCCATTAGCTGACCAGCCCTTCTGCTTAACGTGAAGAGCAGCTGGAAGAGCATCATGTGGAGGAGGAGGAAGGTGCCAGATGCGGCAGCCATCCTCAGGACTGTTTGGGATAGCAGTGGCAGCAGTGGCAAGAGGTGGTGTGGGGAAGGTCCAAAGAGCTACCATGAATGCAGGAATGAGGGAGAGTAGCGGGGAGGGAGGACTGTTTGGCAAGCATAGCAAGTAGGAGTTGCCTCTCTGCTTCTCTCTCTCTCTCTCTCCATGTACCACCATCTCCTTGTTTGAACTTTTAGTTTTTCTGTATTTATTTTGGGGGGGAGGGGGCGGTGGAGACAAAAGGATGGTTGTGTATTTGGCTTGGCCCATCTTTAGCCGAAATTCCTGCATCGCAGCAATTTGATGACCCTTGGGATCCCTTCCAACTCTACGATTCTAAGATCTTAGGCTGAGTCCTGACCCACCAGCTGAATACCCATGTTCTAAGTGTTGCACACCCTGTTTAATATATATATTGACATCAGTGCATATAAAATGAAATTTGGTTAACACATTCTGTTAACATTCTGTTAACAGCAGCCTGCTAAGGAATCTCACTTAGAATACTCTGTGTGTCTCATACCATGCAGTAAGGAATACAGTATTTTTAAAATTAAATTTCTTAAGGTCAGTAAAATGCCACTGTTTTGACAATCAACAGTGATCACATAAACCTCTTGTGTCCAGATGGCTGGCTGTTTACTGGCAAGGCAGTGCTGATAAATTATCCAATTAGACAGGCATTAATATTGCAGTGCTTGAAATTCTAAGCACAACGGATTTCATGGAGTGGGGGGCTGCTATCTTGCTTAATCTCTTGTGCTTGTTCACAGAATATAATCATACTGTTATAGCAGATTCATCCTATTAGTGTGAAAAGCATAATTAATTTCCTCTAGTGGGCAAAAGAAAAATACTAGGAGAATTCAGCCTACTTAGGAGCATGTCACTGGAGTGCTACAGCTTGTTAAAATTTTATATACCACTTAATGCCAAAATAGGTTTCCAAGCAGCTTGTTGTTGTTGTTGTTTAGTCGTTTAGTCGTGTCCGACTCTTCGTGACCCTATGGACCAGAGCACGCCAGGCATTTCTGTCCTCCACTGCCTCCCGCAGTTTGATCAAACTCATGCTGGTAGCTTCAAGAACACCATCCAACCATCTCATCCTCTGTCGTCCCCTTCTCCTTGTGCCCTCCATCTTTCCCAACATCAGGGTCTTTCCCAGGGAGTCTTCTCTTCTCATGAGGTGGCCAAAGTATTGGAGCCTCAGCTTCACGATCTGTCCTTCCAGTGAGCACTCAGGGCTGATTTCCTTAAGAATGGATCGGTTTGATCTTCTTGCAGTCCATGGGACTCTCAAGAGTCTCCTCCAGCACCATAATTCAAAAGCATCAATTCTTCGATCAGCCTTCTTTATGGTCCAGCTCTCACTTCCATACATCACTACTGGGAAAACCATAGCTTTTACTATACAGACCTTTGTTGGCAAGGTGATGTCTCTACTTTTTAAGATGCTGTCTAGGTTTGTCATTGCTTTTCTCCCAAGAAGCAGGTGTCTTTTAATTTCGTGACTGCTGTCACCATCTGCAGTGATCATGGAGCCCAAGAAAGTAAAATCTCTTACTGCCTCCATTTCTTCCCCTTCTATTTGCCAGAAGTTGATGGGACCAGTGGCCATGATCTTTGTTTTTTTGATGTTGAGCTTCAGACCATATTTTGCGCTCTCCTCTTTCACCCTCAGTAAAAGGTTCTTTAATTCCTCCTCACTTTCTGCCATCAAGGTTGTGTCATCTGCATATCTGAGGTTGTTGATATTTTTTCCAGCAATCTTAATTCCGGCTTCGGATACATCCAGCCCAGCCTTTCGCATGATGAATTCTGCATATAAGTTAAATAAGCAGGGAGACAATATACAGCCTTGTCATACTCCTTTCCCAATTCTGAACCAATCAGTTGTTCCATATCCAGTTCTAACTGTAGCTTCTTGTCCCACATAGAGATTTCTCAGGAGACAGATGAGGTGGTCAGGCACTCCCATTTCTTTAAGAACTTGCCATAGTTTGCTGTGGTCAACAGAGTCAAAGGCTTTTGCATAGTCAATGAAGCAGAAGTAGATGTCTTTCTGGAACTCTCTAGCTTTCTCCATAATCCAGCGCATGTTTGCAATTTGGTCTCTGGTTCCTCTGCCTCTTCTAAATCCAGCTTGCACTTCTGGGAGTTCTCGGTCCACATACTGCTTGAGCCTTGCTTGTAGAATTTTAAGCATAACCTTGCTAGCGTGTGAAATGAGTGCAATTGTGCGGTAGTTGGAGCATTCTTTGGCACTGCCTTTCTTTGGGATTGGGATGTAGACTGATCAAGCAGCTTACAAATCATAATAGCCCATTGCATTATTAAAAATTCATCATAATTAAAAACTATACTATAATAAAAGCACACAATATAAAAACTATACCATAATAAAAGCACACAATAAAACAATCTCATTTCAACTTTAAAATGTAATCACTTGTAATTAAAATATGCAATGAAACAATCCCATTAAAACAAAGCAATGAAAAAAGAAGACCTGGGTCAAGAGATCAAGGGAATGCTTGTGTAAATTGGTGCATCTTCAAGAACCGGCAGAACGCCAATACAGACATTCACTTAGGGGATGGCACTAACCCAAAGAACACAAGAGCTCAAAATCTCCCAGTGAATGTAGTCAGCACATTAGGATAGACCTTTGCACTCAGCCACTCTCCTCGCCCTGTGCATGAGTATCAACTCAGTAAGAGGATCGCAACATTATTTCACATTGTTTTTGAAGAAGGATGTCATGTGAAGGAATTGGAGTAGCTTCACAACAGTTATCTATGCACTGGTAACCTCAAGGTTGGATTATGGCAATGCACCTCCTTGAGGCTGGTCTGGAGAGATTTGCACTGGCTGCCAATCAGCTACTGAGCCGAGCTCAGGGTTCTGGTACTAAAGCCCAACACAGCTCAAAACCAGGGAACATGAGAGAGCACCTTATGCCTTGTATACTCCGTAGTTGATTCCATTCTGCAGAAGAGTTTCACCTTTATTCCAAGATATCAGAAGCCCACTTTACGGAAACTTAGAGCAGCCCTTTCTCTGTGGCTACCTCTATTCTGTGGAACCCTGCTGAGATACGGCAGGCACCCACTACCTGCAATTTCTAGAAAGAAATTGAAGGCATTTTTGTTCAGACAAGTGTTACCAAATGGATGAAAAGGTTTCCAGTTTGTATTGCTTTTAAATTTGTCTTCTATTTTTTGCTGTTTCAGGACTGTTTTTTGTTGTTTTTATTGTATTTTATGCATCGTTTTGGGACAATCATGCTGGACCTGCTGTGCCAACACCCTTTCCCCTCTCCTGCAGCCACTCTCTGTTTGCAGCAAATTTGTGCAAATGTTTTCCCCTTTTCTGTTCCATAAATTAACCTTTAAGCTTCCTGTCATTTGCTTCCTTAAGATGTGTCCAGGTTCCCTTCAAGACATCTCAGATGCCAACCACATGGTTTTCTGCTGGGAATTTGCCACTCAGGTCATGCTGATTGCTGGGAAATATATATTGACTGAGCAGTAACACTCCCCTTGCCCTTTGAGAATAAATAATGTACAATTTTTGTGAAATGCCCCCTGATAACTCTCCCAATTTCTGCTTATTTTATGAACACAGCTTTTTTTTTAAAAAAAAAAATTGACCAATTTTACTGAAAGGTCCCAAAATTGCCCCAGTCCTATTTTTAGCTCCTCCTTTTCCTTGCCTCCATGCTCCATTGTAATGCTCAACTCATCCACATATAGGATATCTACTTTATCAGCAGGAAAGCAATGTCAGTGTATAATAGATTGCGGGAGGTAATAACAGCAGCACGGTAATTTATGCTTTTTTTAAAGAAGCTTTCATTATTTTACATTTTACAACTATAGGTTGAAAGCTGGAAATTAAAACATTTTAATATTATTCTTAATATTTGCGCTCTCTCTCTCTGTATTTCTAATCACTAATGAGCATATACATTAAAAATACAAAAAGAAACTATTTTCCTATGAAGATTCCAGCTAGCCTTTATCACTCTTTCTCCTGCCATTTTTTTTTACTTCATGCAGACCTGCCTACTGCATTTTTAGTTTTTACAGCTTGGGGTTTCATTCCGATTGATTGTTTGATGTGGGTGAAGTTAGTGGGAGGACATTTTTATTGAAAAATGAAATACTTGTTTCCAGGAAAGACACCTCATCCATTATTTTGGAGATTCAATTTTGCCACTTGCAGGTAACATGAAAAAGAATCAAGATAGTGTTATCATCACTTTCATAGTAACAGGATTTTTTCCTATCCCATGAGTACAATTTCAATCATACTTGGTTTGAGGGCTAGTCTAATTATATTTTTGTTTGGCATATCCAATCATTTATCTGAAATTAGGATGACTAGCTGCTAAACCTTGCTATGCAGTGATAGAAATACTTAGGGCTGGGAATATTAACAGTACAGTGGTACCTCGGGTTACAAACACTTCATGTTACAGACTCCGCTAACCCGGAAGTAGTACCTCAGGTTAAGAACTTTACTTCAGGATGAGAACAGAAATTGCACGGCAGCGTGAGGCCCCATTAGCTAAAGTGGTACCTCAGGTTAAGAACAGTTTCAGGTTAAGAACGGAGCTCTGGAACAAATTACGTTCTTAACCAGAGGTACCACTGTAGTGTAAATGCAATACAACTCAGAGCTAGGATGGTTTTGCTCAGTTCTGGCACCTCTCAGATGGGTGCCATTGCCATTCAGAGAAAAAGGTAGGCATTCATGGTGAGTTCTGGCACCTCTTTTTCTAGAAAAATAGCACTGATTACCAGTAAAATGAATGCAAAATTGAAGAGGAAACTGGATGTTTCCTCAGCCAAACCCAATGCATGTGTGTGTGTGTGCATGCGCGCGGGCGTGCACACACACACACACACACACACCCTGTAGACTTATTAAGTGTTTTCGTTAACTGCTTGTAATCTGCTAAATGAAATTATGGCCTTCCTGGATTTCTGTTATTTATCTTTTAGGTTTAACAACTTAGAGCACAGAGTAAGGCTTGCACGTTTCCTACCAGTTTAATAAGCGGTATAACATCACATTATTTAGAGACAAACAAAAAAAATAATCACAAGAGTTGACAACCTGAAAATAGCTGTATTTATAGAAACAGGTGCTAATTGACTGCCTTGTAATGAGTATTTTTTCTTAGGGTGGTTAGAATGTCAAAGTAACAATACGTCTTTATCTATATCCAGTAGTTTTAAATGCTGTTCTAAAGTGTTTGGACTTCTTGAGAAAAGTTTTAAAAACAGATGTTTGCAGTCACAAAATGCATTGTGAAGCATGTGAAAGGAAAACAAATGAATATTTTAGGCACACATCTTTTGAAGTGAAATAAATGGCATTTTAAAACGGAAAGGAGATTTAATTACTTTATGCTCTCATGAAACTATTTAGTTTGACCATAAAGAAAATGAAAAAAATTGTAAATATTGTTTTAATTATTCTCTCCATAGTCAATTTAGGTGGCTTAGTGCTGACTGATTTGGAAGCAAAATGAGACCACATTAAAAAAAATGGCAGAGGGTTCTGCTTGAGGTGTGTTCTAGATCATGGGTAGGCAAACTAAGGCCCGGGGCCCAGATCCAGCCCAATCGCCTTCTAAATCCGGCCCGCAGATGGTCCAGGAATCAGCATGCTTTTACATGAGTAGAATGTGTGCTTTTATTTAAAATGCATCTCTGGAGTATTTGTGGGGCATAGGAATTTGTTCATTCCCCCCCCCCAAAAATATATAGTCCTGCCCCCTACAAGGTCTGAGGGACAGTGGACCCGCCCCCCTGCTGAAAAAGTTTGCTAACCCCTGTTCTAGATTCACAGAAGTACATAACTTTAGGAATGAAGGGAAAACAACTCTTAACCTGCCTCCCCACCCCTTACACATAAAAGACATTGATGACAAGTATCAGTGAGTTTATAGAATTATGGTTAGAAGGTGGGGAAGAGGTATGAAGAAACTAGAAGGCAGGGACACTATATACCCCTTCATGTGTTACGTAAATGATGCAGGTCCACATGTAGAAAGTGTTGGTGGAGCCAACAGCCCTGCCTCCCAAATTACAGGGCATTGCCTGTCTCCACACCTGAAGTTCATATGTTAGGTCTGGATGGTAGCCAGGAAAGCCTAGGCATATCTACAGGATTCCTGGGAAAACATGGGCGTAGCCAGGATTTTTGCTAGGCGGGGCAGAACCGATGTGATCGGTTAGTTAAGTATTTCTATTGTTTTACTTGATCTGGGCAGGCAGCTGCTCCCCCTGCGCCCCCCTAGCTACGCCCATGCTTGAGTGTGGATGTCAGGAAATGGGATAGGGGGAAGCTGTGTAATGTCAGGGTTGGGAGCAGTGGTGCGATGACCCTTTTGATTAGTGGGCCACCTTCATTGAGGTGATGCATGAAGGGAGAGCTTGTGTGAGCAGGGCTGTCTTAAGCATATGCGGTGCCTGTTATGTACTGAAGTTCTCACCCTGGGCCAGCAGGGGGATACTATAGATAGTTATGCAAATGAAGGATCGAAAGTGACGTTCAGTGATTGGATAGTTTTAAAAAGTTGCTACAGTAACGTTGTACTAGAGCTCTATATAAGCAGGCTGACTGAGCCCTTCAGCTCAGTTCTGTTCTGGCCTCTGAATAAACAAGAGCTGTTTGAAGAATCGCTGTGTCATCTGATATGTTCACCCACAACTTAACAGTGCCAGGATGCAAAAATCCGCCCGGCCCCCCCCCCCCGCCTTGTGGATGGAACTTCTGCAGACAGAGCTCGGTTGGATGCCAGGTGTTGGCAACAGGGAGGGGGTTACAAATCAAATAAAATGGCCAGGGACTCTGCCGAGCCGATTTCTTTGTCGCCTCTGTTGCCCTCTCTGCTCACATGTGCCCTCTGTCTCCAGCAAGGCACCTAAAATTTGGGAGGCAGAGAAAGGGAAGGAGGAAAGTTAAGGCTGGCAGCCGCCAGGCACCCAAGTGGCAAGCCTCTGCGGTGGACCCGGAGTGCCCGCTCACTTTGGTCCTGCAGCACCGCGGCACCTTAAGACTTTGACGACGACTCTGCCATCAGACGCTGGGCAGGAGGGTGGGGGGTTGGGGTGGAGAGCTGCCCACAGCAGAAGAGCCCACCACAGCGCTTCGACCGACGGGTGGGCTCTTCCCCGGGCTCAACTCTTGGGCCCCAGACTCTCAGCCTGGTGCCCCTGAAAGCCCGGTGCCCGGGTGCCCCACACTCCTAGCGCCTATGAGTAAGACGGCCCTGTGTGTGAGTTTACCAACCAAGTTGTGAGTTTACCAACCAAGTAGACTTCTCATAGGTATCTGGCTGGCTGTAAGAACAGGTTGTTGAGCTACATGGGCCTTTGGTCCAATTCAGGAGGGCTGTTGTTATGTTCTTAAGAAGCATTAAAAATGGAAGCTAGAGGAAGAGAGGCAACTGACCTGCTGAAAACTCTAAGTAACCTGGAACGGGGGGCAAGCATTGGAGGGTGGAATAAGGATGGGGAGATGCCTTTCCCATCTTCAGAACTGCATGTTCTCTGCTTTACAGCACTGTAGTCGGGTATGGGGCTGGCAGGAATGTACTTTATCCCCTCCCCATTGCAGCAGCTTACCCTGCACTGAGAGGCTTCATTCTGAAACAACCTCACGGAGCTTACATTTAGAATGCAGTTACTTGGCACTCATCCTTAATCACTCGCTTGAATACCACTGACCTTTTCCATTTTAGTCAATTGATGCTGGTGCACTAAAAATTAGACAGCCACCTTTCTTTCTTTTTTACAGGTTTTATTCACATGATCTACAGTTAGAGAGAATCTGGCCCAGCATATACTAGTGTAGCACAATCAGTACTATAAGCAAAGCTTATATATAGTACTATAAGTAGCACAATAATTCCTATTCATATTTTTAAAGGCAAATATTATAGTGTTACAACTGAAAATGACTTGTTCAGGATGCATTTTACACATTGCTTCTGTAACTATCATCTTGCCGTACATTAACTTTTCAACCTTGTTACTGCAAAACATTTAAGTGTGTTCTTAAAAACAGGAATTATGAGCGGTAATGTAGGCTTCAGTGAGATTTGGTTATTTAAATACTTTGTGCAGCATTTACTGCCTTCCTTTTTACAGTTGAAGGTGGCTAAGATAAGAATTGGAAAAAGAAACACCAACCACCCAAACACCTACCAACAAAAGAAAACCGGCTAGTAAGTAAAAACAATTAAGATTAGCAAGAATAGATAGCTATAGCTATAGCTATAGCTATAGCTATAGCTATAGATATAGATTTTAATTAGAGATTCATGAGAGAGATTCACATTTCCAGAAGTACTATATGCTAAGGCCAAGCTGTACAGTCAAACATTTAAAAGTCAAAAAATGTCCTGAACAGGAAGGTCTTGATGTTCCAGCCAGAGAACAACAGGAAGAGGCTGTTCCAAAGCAGGAATTCTGCAATGGTTTGTTGCTCCTGCTTGCATTATAAGGGGGGGTGGGGAGCAAAGAAGCAGCCATCTTTTGTACATGGCTATTAACTGTGGTTTTACTATGGTGTGCAAACAGAGCCAGTGTCTAGCACAAATCAGTTCTGTCTCATGGAGTGTCTGTGAGGAACCTGGGTTAAGGACAACAGATACACAGCCCAAAGCGAAAACCTGAAGTGAATGATAGTGGGTTTATTTATTTATTTAAAAATCCCATGACCCTTTACTTCAGTGTCCAATGCCTATACTTTTTATTTATTTATTTAGGAGATTTATAAACCACTTTTCAGCTTAGGCTCCCAAAGCAGTGACTTTTGGGCTCTTCTTTTGCCTGCCTGCCAGCCTCCCCCACATAGCATCACTTGATACCATGACAGAGTTAAGAAAGAAATAATATTCCTGAATCACACAGTAAGTCTGCCGCTTATGCTATACATTTCTTAGCCGGCTTTGAGAAGACACAGGTCTGATCCCTTTGAGAATAGTAGTCAACTTCAATTCGCATTAGCAAGAAAGATTTGTTTGTGGTTACAGCTAAAATGAAAACAAACAAACCTTTTGTGGCGTATTTCCCGCTCCCCCAATCTAGGGACCACACACGGTCCCATCAGGGATGTCTTTGCCTTGAGGTGGGTAACAAACAAAGGAGCAACCGATAATGTTCCCTGACAGCCTTATGATGGGAAAGCAGTTCCCTGCAGATAGTGTAGATCTCTCATAGATATGTCAGAGCTTGACAGCCTTTTTAGAAAGTATCCAAGTCTCCTCAGGGAACAAATGCAGAGTGCACCATCATACCGTTAAAGTAAACGTATCACAGTTATGAAATTAATTTTCTGTTTCTCTTATAATTTAAATTTTAAAAAATCCTATTCAGGAGCTTTATTTCCATGTTAAATCAACATGGAAAGGAGACCATGCAAAATAGCCATGTTCAATGTCAGCCCGTGTAGCATATGCAGAGTAGCCCGTCCTGATCTGATGTTGGCATGTATAGCATCCACATCTGCAAGGAGGGGTCTGTTGAGTGCACAGGTGTTTGTGTGAAGGCTTCCACGCACAAAGGTCCTCTCCATGCAGAATTTGCACTGCTCACAAGAATATCAAAAGAAGGGACTTCTCAGCACAGCTGCTCTTTCCCCTCACCTGTTGATTTAGCACACAAGAAGAATGTGTGAAAAATGGTGTGAAGAAATCCATGTTGGTTTAAATATAGCCAGAATTCTACCCACAGCTTATGCAATTGTTTTAATGTAAGGATCACCAACCTTTTCAGGTCGGGGGGGGGGGCGGGGGCGGGGGATTTGTAATTTTGAGAAAAGGCCAGCCACAAAATGGCTGCTGCATCTGCTGCACTTAGTCTGGCATATCACAAAATGGCTGCTGACACATTTAAAAGAGTAGACGAAGAGACAGCACCATGATAGTGTGGGAATGTTTCCCCCATGAATGAAGGGGAGACACAGCTATCTCAGCCTCTGCCATGCTTGCTTCCAGAGAATAGCACAGAGGTTCTCAAACTGTGGTCTGGAAACCACCCATGGTCTGTAAGATCCATTCAGGTGGTCTGCTGAAAGGTTGTGGAAAAATCAACTGTAATAATGTGTTTACTTGACTCTGCACTTGATTATTTTTTTCTGATAAGATAGATTTAGACCACTGTGATAACGGCAAGGTTTATTGAATAGGTTAACAAGCATTTAATAATAACAATTTTATTATTTATACCCCACCCATCTGTCTGGGTTTCCTCATTTTTAGTGGATATCCCATGTTATATATTTGAATATCTCTAAGATTTGTAAGTTATGTGCCTTTTAGTTGCAGAGGAATTTGCCATTCGATCTGTTACGAAGCTTTTTTTTTTTTTTTTTTTGGTGGACCACAGATTTTTGCATTGTCAAAACTAGTACTGAATTATGACACTTGTGGGCACTAGGCTAGGCCATTCAGATGTCCGTTTGAGTGGTAATGAGTAGACTGCACCAAGGCTGTATTATGAAAACTGTTCTCCATTTTCGATTTTGTGTGTGTGCAGACACACTTGTGCCCAATCCCACCTACAGTAGATAGTTTATTTCTCCATTGATGCATTTCCTTTTCTTGCCCCTGTAGATATTTTGAAAATAGCCACTTCACAGTGGAAACCTGAAAATGACTAGTTACATGGTTCTTTCTGCTCTTTATATATATCTAAGGTTCGTTTTTTGCCGTCCTGTATCACCGCTACTCCATTCTATTCCCCTCTCCCACCTATTTGCTGGTTTTTCTTCTCTGACTCTTACACTAAACATTCTGTGACATTGACTTGCTCCTTTCAAGGTAATTAATAGAACATTGCATGGGGCTGTTTTGGGGGTCCCATCCTTAGGTTTCTCTCCCTACAGGCACACAAAGAAGGGCCTCAGATGATGATTGCAGGGTCCAGGTCAGTTTATATACCATTGAATAAAGAAAAATCTCTAAATAGTTTATGTAAAACAATATAAAATATCCATAATAAAATACCAATACATTCAAACTTTAAAAACAAGTGGGTATAAATTTTATCAAAATATTGCAGTTTTAAAACACATATGCATAATAAAGTTACATGTCTGGGTAGGCTTACATGAAGTTTTTAGCAGGCACTGAAAACAGTGCAATGAGTATGCCTGTCCAAAATTAATGGACACTGTTATGTACACATTACAAACAAAATAGGAAACCAGTTCTGTCATCTGATTCGAAACGCCTGTTTCTTCCTACTGAGAAGTTGCCAGCAAGACCGGTAGTGCTAATGATCTTCTAGCACATTTTGGAGTTTAATTTCTGCGTAATTATCACCAATTCAATCTATTTTAATTTCAATAACAGAAGATGTTTGACTTGCGGCATGGTTTGTGGTAGTTCCTAAAGACAACAAAAGCACTAGAGACGCCTAGGAAAAACTGAAAGATTGACAATCTAATCACAGCATACAGAAGTGTCAGTCTAACACTAAGGGCAGTTGACAGCACAGCCGGGGTCATGCTGTCTCAAAACAACTGCAGAATATCTTTGCTCTGCAGATCAAGAGTTCCATGAATCACTGGGGGATTTTAACTAGGAGGTTTTCTTACGATGGGCTTGGCTCCTGTTACTTTTGGAAATTATTTATGACAATGAGCGATGGACTCGGTGGCTGAGTCATGATGGGGAATCAATAGACATGCTTGTAAAAACTCAGGCCACAATCAATTTGTTGGCGACACCGAATGTGCATAAAATCTGAATAAAACCAAAGGTGTAAAGAAAAACTGCAGGCCAGTTACAAAGGCAACCAGGATGGCAACTGAAATAGAATGGCTGCACGTTCCTGTTAATACTGAATTAACCAATTTGCTTAATTGCAAGTCCCTTACTCTCATATAACATTCAGTGGTCCAAGTTGTGCTGGGTCATAATTATACACTTTACCCTGGAAAACTGCGCAGTGCTTACTCACTGGCAAGGAAAATGCAATGTTTAGCCCCCTTCATGTGTTAGAGCCATTAAGGAGGTGCCATGTGTTGATGCAGCAATGTATAGATGGGGAGTACATTGCTGACCCCATTTTCTATGTAAGCTGGATCCCTACATAATTAAAGTTCAATCTCATACAGAAAGTTGACAGGCATGTAGGCATGAAAGTTGATATGCATGTAGGTTTGCTTGCTCAGACACCCATGCTCCCCATGTAGATGATGAGTGAAGGGCAGTGAGCTGTATGACATCAGGTAAAAAGGTAAAGGGACCCCTGACCATTAGGTCCAGTCGTGGACGACTCTGGGGTTGTGGCGCTCATCTCGGTTTGTTGGCTGAGGGAGCCAGCGTACAGCTTCCGGGTCATGTGGCCAGCATGACTAAGCCACTTCTGGCGAACCAGAGCAGCGCACGGAAACACTGTTTACCTTCCCGCCAGAGTGGTACCTATTTATCTACTTGCACTTCGATATGCTTTCGAACTGCTAGGTTGGCATCACGGCAGGACCTCAAACACAGCCCCACTGGACTGTCTGGGCATGGAGCTCCCTTTACATGTATAACGCATGGAAGGGGTTTTGTTACATGAACTTACATATTCCACAAGTGGAATGGATGTTGCAGGTTGGGAACAATGAAGGTGCCCAATCCAAGGCTCAAATTATGGAGGAAAGGTAGCAGGTTATAATGAAATGCGCAGTCCCCCTTATAGCTAAACCAGCTGAGAATAACTAATGTTCTGGGATTTGACTAGGAAACAACTGGATGACACTAGGATTAGCTGGTTGGAGTTTGCTACTTAATTTAGACTGCAGTACTTGTTTCAAGTAATCTGCATGTTGATTCGACTCTCAGGTGGTTCAATGTTCAAAGAGGCACTTGATGACCAACCTGTGAAAATGTGATTAAGTTATGTTGAAAAGCACTGTACTTGAGATAATTCAAAAGTTCTACAGGCAGGTGTTGGATGCATGATGATATTTGCATATGCAAATGATCAGGGCATACATGTTTGCAAACTTGCCCTAAGTTTAAATGTTACAGTGTGTCTCTGGAGATAATATGATGTGGGGCTTATTTGCCAGAACACAATGAAATAAAAACAGAATGATAGAATGTGGATTAAAATCGCTAGAGCGTTACTGTTTGCAGTACTAAAGAAAGGCAATATAAAGCACAGGATGGAATCAGAAATACTTAAAAGCTATGCTTTATTCTAACAAGGATGATGCCCTTCATCACAAGACAGCATATAAAAATTTGTGCACCTTTTGCTTTTTTAACCAAGTTTATTTATTACCTGACCTCACTAGATAAAAGGAGATACCTACCTCTTTACTGGAAAGTCTTGGGTGGTTATGATATTTTGGAGGTGAGAGTAGACTATTAGAACAGTTGGGAAACTTTTTTCGCTTTCTTTCTTTCCAACCTGTTTAGGTTACTGCATCAGCGAAACAGTATAATTCTTTATGCATGATGGTGCCTAGAGATGTTTTGACAGACAGTGTTTCATAAATTATTTTCACAGTGCCTTCAAAGGAATAACAATAAATATTATTCTCTTCACTGGCAAATGTAAGCATGGAAATAATAAGTGCGCCTTGTGATTGGTTAATTAAGAAATTGCATAACATTGTTTTCTTATAAAAGGAAGGTTCATTTGCCAGTGACATTACATTTTTGGATCCCTGCCAAGCTGCTGCTAATGAGATGGGTCTAATTACCTTCTGCCATCTTCAACATTTAAGAGTTTTTCTGCACAACCAATTTTTTTATGTGCCATAAAAATGCACACTTGTTGAATAGCTTTTCTAGAGAGTTGCATGTATTTTGCAGTACCAACTGAAATCTCCAACTGAAGTACAAGATTTTGTACCTACAGGAAAACAGTCTTTCCCACAGATGATACACACAGGTATTGCAAAGAGCAGTAATGTTTCGATTTTGCCCTCCCCAAATTCTGTGAATGATTTTTTTAGTTTTTTATCTCATCAGGCCTGCCTAAGTAGTGACAAATCACAGTGAGCATAGCTGACCAGCTACAGACTGTGGTCAGCATTCTTCCTGTTCCTTGCAATCTGGGGAGGTGGAAAATAAAACTAGTTTGCTTAGCTTCTGGTGGGCTGTGTTCAGCTTTGTGGATCACAAGGAGGCCTTATTTATTTATTTATTTATTTATTTATTTATTTATTTATTTATTGACTGTGCACTTCTGTCTACACGTGCTTCTTCACATTTTTTAAAAATAAAAATTAAGATCTCACAGCTCCTTGCATCTCATCCATTATGTGGCACGGAGATATTCATATACAGTGGTACCTCAGGTTACATACGCTTCAGGTTACAAACACTTCAGGTTACAGACTCCGCTAACCCAGAAATAGTGCTTCAGGTTAAGAACTTTGCTTCAGGATGAGGACAGAAATCATGCTCCGGTGGCGCGGCAGCAGCAGGAGGCCCCGTTAGCTAAAGTGGTGCTTCAGGTTAAGAACGGACCTCCGGAAGGAATTAAATACTTAACCCGAGGTACCACTGTAGAACAGTTTCAGAATTACAAGAGAAGCCACCTCTGTCAAAAGTGCACACAAGATGACAAGAAGGGACCATCAGTATGCATTTCCCCCCAATACAGCACCCAGATATAGAATACACCCCGTCTCATTACTATGTCGTATTCAAGACAAAGACTGCTTTCTCTCCACCAGCAACACAGAGTATTCTCATTCATTTTAATTTTTAAATTTTAAAAATCTGGCTGTATAATTTGGATTTAATGTGATTTGGAATTAATGTGATTTGATTGGCCTGTTAATAAAAATTATATTAAAAAAAAAAAAAGGAACGGACCTCCGGAACGAATTAAGTACTTAATCCGAGGTACCACTGTATTTTTAATGGGTCAGAGGATTATGGAACTAAGAACGCAGCATGACATGGAGTTGGGGTAATATTCTTGTGAGAAAATCAGATGCAAATCATCTGACTAGTCTAGTGTAATTTTGTGAAATAACCAAGAATAAATAAAATCCAGGAGATGTTTACAGTAGACCTGTTTAAGCATTTTGAAACACACAATGATATTCACATAACATATCTTCCAAGCACCCTGGGGAAAAATGTGACATCCCATTTTTGAATCATGGGATCTCAGCAGCCATTTTGCGCACTCAAGCGCTCTCAACATCTCAGCATGGGACTCGAAACCACGCGTTTTTGGATGCTGTGCAAGTTCTCCCCACTAAAACACTTTTTCTGGGGTGAGAACAAGATGCAGGTCATGAGACGCAGTTGCCCACAGCAGTTCTGCATTGGGAAAAGTTGGAAGGTTTGACATAAGGGAGACAGCTCGGCCACATACATCCACCCTGTACCTATTCCCATACCAGGCCTTCCCCAATGCTGTCTGCATGTTTTTTACATGCTCATTACATATCCGCAGTGGGCCAAATGCCAGGAAGTTGGAACTCTGAGCAATTAGGGCTACATCTCAGAGCTGACCCATTAAAATGAATGAACATGGTCCATTAAGACAAATGGGTCTATTCTGAGTAAAACCTAGTTGAATGCTATCCACTGGGACAGCTTATGTGCAATTGGCATCCTTCTCTGCAGCAGATATGCTCTGAACACTCAGAGAGCATTTGGAGGGGCTGGTATGGAGAACGGGTACAGAGCAAATGGACATGTCCCCACTCCCATCCCTGACACAAGCATAATTGCGTGTTTCAGAATTCTCCATTAGGGCTACTGTGTTCCCTGGCACCCATATGCTAGATTGGCTTCCCCCAACCTTCTTACTCCCATCAGCCCCAGCCAGAATGGCCAATGACCAGGGCTGATGGCAGTTGTAGTCCAAAATATCTGGAGGGCACCATGTTCAGAAAGGCTGTCCTAAGGATTATTGCAGCATGACAGAGTCTTGTGAAACTAAAGAAATGGAAGGAAAGTTATGTAAGAGTTAATTTGGTATAATGGAAAGCTAGAAAGCCAGGAACAATTAAACACCGAAAATTGAAGAATAACTTTGAAAGGTCAAACGTGTGTACATTCAATCCCTTTGTTTGATTTCCAGTATGACATTTGTGAAACAAAAATTAAAGCACATTTGGGAAACATTCTGCATTAATCAAAAATGAATAAGGAGCTATTAAGATACCTAAATTAGTTACTTGTCCTACAGCATTCTGCCATTCTGTACATGTTTGCACCTATGTCCAGAATAATGAACTGGGTTAAGTAAGGGCGCTTCTTCATTTAACTTCTGGCATAGCAAGAACTGCAAAAAATAAAATAAAAAAATGATACAGTTATACAGGATACTGCTAATAATGTAGGAGCTGCCTTGTGACTATTCCTGCTTTGAGTTACAGTGAGCCTGAGCCAATTGTGAGTTGAGACAGGATGACACTGGCTGTGCTGTCAATTACCCTTAGTGTTAGGCAGCCTGAGCCCATACAACTCTACAATGTTCTGTTTCTATGACCTGTGGCCTATTTACATCTCCTGGCTGCAGCACCAGCTACAAAGCAGAGACGGGGCCAATGCAGTGTGGGTCCAGGAAGCATGGGACAAGGACAATGAGGCAAGGAGGTGAACAGGGGAGAGGGTAGGATGAGAGCCCTCAGTCCTCTCAACTTCTGCAATTACCCCCTCCCTCCTGCTTGTCTTGCACCAGCCCCAGCAGAGAAGAGTGCTCCCTGCTTGAGGAATGATCTCCCCAGGGATGCTGGTCTGGCACCCACATCACATATCTTTAGGTGCCAGTCCAAAACACTCTCCTCCTCCCAGAATTAAACATGGAATTAAACAAGCAATGACCTTTTAAACACGGAGTATTGTTTTTCTATGTATTTTTTTGTTTTTCTATATTGTAAGCCGCCATCCAATCTAATGTCTATCTCATCATCTTGCACAGTAGCAAGTTCCACATTTTATTGATGCACTATGCGAAGAAGTACTTCCTTTTGTCTGTCTGGAATCTTCCAACATTCAACTTCGTTATATGCAGGGCCGTCTTTAGCAGATGCGGTGCAGGGGTGCAAATATCTGCCCAGCGCCCCCCAATTACCACAGATAGTGTTGGGGTGGCCGTAGCTGCGCACTGCCAGCCATGGGGGGCCCTCAACTCTCCCCCATGCCACTGTGGGAGAGCGATCTCCGCAGAGGCTTTGGAGTGAAGTTGCGCCCCTCCCAAGCCTCTGTGGGAGAAGAGCGCAGCTTCCCTCCCAAGCCTCCTTGGAAGGAGAGCGATCCCTGCAGAGGCTTGGGAGGGAAGCTGCATGCCCGCCAGCCTTATGGTTGGCAGGGCGAGGTTGGCATGCATGCAGGGAAAAAGGAGGCCACCGGCAAAGCCGCGCAGCTCCCCTACTTGTTGGGGCGCCCCTGAGAGGCCGGCGTCCTGCCGCAACGCACCACTAAGCCCTATGGGAAAGACAGCTCTGCTTATATGATCCTGAGTTGCAGCATTGCACAGGAGAGGGAGAAACATCTGTCTAGCCTCTGTCTCTGTTCTGGCAGTAATCCTGCACCAGTGTTACTCATATGGCACAAGTCATCTTAAGTTAACACCATCAGATGGCAGGGCTGCACCTTAACCATGTGTTCTAGAGCTCTGTTTCAATTCTTATAATCTCTCCTGTTGTCACAATATTTCCTCCTACATCTCTGTCTTCGTCATTGTTTCCTGTTCCTAGTGTTTGGCTTTTTAAAATGCTGTTTTATATTTATTGCTGCTTTCTAGATACAGAAGCCTGTATTTTATCAATATATGTGAGATAAAAGGTTTGATAAGGCATCTCAATGACCACAAAAAACAGACATAATAGGCCATTTATATTTTGTTCCTTTTGAAATTGCAGATTTAGGTATAGAATCATAGAAGCGCAGAGTTGGGAGGGACCCTGAGGGTCATGTAGTCCAACCCCTGCAATCTTGTTTTGAGATTAGTCAACTCACCAATGCAAACAATAAAATAGTGCTAACAGATTTCTTGGATCCAAGCAACACTATCACTGTACACAGTGTATGTCTTAGAATCACATCCATGGACTTTTTTCCCTGAAAAATCAGATTTAAATGCAGCACCCTTGTAGAAATTCACATCTGGTAATTCAGTCTTACTGGCAAATATTGTTGTTAAAATTAATATCATGTTTTATACATGTTTTATTCCAAGGGATTTCAGAAGCCTTTCCTCTTGGGTTCTGTGATGCACTTTTAATTACCTTTCAAAGTTATGTAATAACAGGTAAGCTCTTTGTAGGAACTATGCTGTCCTATCTATCTAGAGCAAGCTCAGACATTTTGTCTGGCACGTAGCCCATGTAACTGCCAGCCTGCCTACCTGGACAACGGATCATTCTTAATGTATCAGTGTGACAGAGCTATTAGGCTCAACAAGAGTTCCAACACCTGAAGAGCACTTGGTAATTATAGGAGAAGGCTGGTTCTTTTGCCTTTCTCAAAATAATGGTTTCAGTATGTTTTTTTCTTACAAGAAAACAGTTATACTCAAATGTGAATGCTTTTCAGGTATCCTTGCTTACACCCTAACCCGCCCCCCCCGTCCCCTGGGAATGGTTCTGCCTGTTTTAGTAATTACAGTGGTACCTCGGGTTAAGTACTTAATTCATTCCGGAGGTCCGTTCTTAACCTGAAACTGTTCTTAACCTGAAGCACCACTTTAGCTAATGGGGCCTCCTGTTGCCGCTGCGCCACCGGAGCACAATTTCTGTTCTTATCCTGAAGCAAAGTTCTTAACCTGAAGCACTATTTCTGGGTTAGCGGAGTCTGTAAGCTGAAGCGTATGTAACCTGAGGTACCACTGTATTCTTACTCTGGGTGACATCCATGAGATCCAGGAATCCACTGAGTACTAGGAATTCTAAGACTGAGTATGTTATCCTGCTCTTTCTCTAAATACATGTGCATCACACTCCTGCCATTTATCATTTTCCTTCCCAGATGCCATGTGATGGCACTCATACACAGACTTCTTCAGGTACCCCTGCTCTTACAGATATGGGAGTTTTTAGTGGTGACACTCCAATTAAGGAATGGCTTTCCTAAGGAGTCTCACCTGATGCCTGCTTAGATAATCAAGGGGGTGGAGTGAGTCCCCTATGAAGAAAGCTAGAAGCACTTGGGACATTTCAAGTTTAGCGAAAAGGCAAGTAAGTGATGACAAGATAGATGCTGAATGTTGGAAGGCTGGGGACAGGTCAAAGAAAACACTTCTTCACGGTAGCACATAGTCAGGGCCGGCCCAACCATGAGGTAAGGTGAAGCAACCACCCCAGGCAGCAGAATCCACAGGGGCAACAGATCCAGCCTCCAAAGAATGCATTGCCCGTTGCTGTGACAGCAGCTGAGTGAAAATCACTCTCCCTACTCCGGTGGGCATTTCAGCTGTCTGTTGTGGGTTTTTTTTAATGTTGCTTTTTATTGTCTATCTGATGTCACTATTGCTGCCATTTTATTTTATTTTGGGTTGTTTTTGGTGTAATATGAGATGTTTGCATTTTATTTTACTATAAGCTGTCCCATGAACAAATAAGATGGGGCACACAAAAATAAATAAACCAAATGTCTGCATTAAACTCAGACATCTCAGCCTGTCTTGTGCACTGATCAGGGGTGAGCCACAGTTCGCAGTCTGTGGCAAGCTGGGAACCAGGAGACAAGGAAAAGGCAGTTGTCAGGATCATAGAGCAAGTCAGGACTGATGGAAGAAACCAGGAGGCAGGATCAAGGAGAATCCCAGGAGCTTGCAATGTCATGTTCTGTATGTTCCTGTTCTCTTTATTTATTTAAAAGTAATCTAACACATTCTGATCTGAATAGATTTTGAGCCAATATATCTCACCTCATGTTGTTGCCTTGGACTCCTCAGGAGAGGCATGTGTTAACCCTTAAAGAGAGTTGGGTGGGCAGAGAAGGGGAACTGGTAGGTTGGTGTCTCAATACCCCAGTCAGATCTCTCTTACCCCTCCCTCCTACAAAATATGTAAGAGCCCTACTGTTAATTCAGTAGGTGGAACTGTTCAATAGGTATTTATCTGAGGGACTAATTTTGCCCATACCAACTTGCTCATGACTTTAGATATACTGGAGAGGCCCTGCTGGTGAGCCTAGCTTTAAGGCAGGTCCAGAGTGTCTATGACCTGTCAGGGTGCTATTTATTTATTTATTTAATTTCTATGCTTTGTTTCTGCCAAGTCACCCAAGGTGGTTTACAATTTTAAGATAAATACAGCATATAAAATGAAGAGTGGCGGAGTGCTCTCGGGGCAGCTGGGAGCTGATGGTCTGTGTGCTTCCTGGCTTGGGCTCCCTCACTTCTGCCTTTCTTCAGGGCATACAGGTCTTTATACTTGGGTTATAGATCACATTCCCCTGAGGGGTTTTGATAGTGCCAAAGCTGTACCTGCTGAAGAGCTGCCTATATGTCAGGAAACAAATCGTGTATTTCATTGTATTGTGGATATTGTAGTTTTGTTTTAATGTGGTTTTTTAAAAAAAAAATTATTGCTGGGGTCTTAGGACTAAGGACAGGACAGAAGAAGAAGAAGTAGTTTGCAGGGTATGTGACCACATCTCGTCCTCAACTTTTGAATTGGTTCAGGGAAGAAAATACTGAGGGAATACAGCTTGCCAACTTCATTAGTCAGAACCTTGCACATTTCCACCCATGCTAGTTGCACTCTGTTTCATTTGTTAGTGTTTTTCCTAGCAATAACTTGCACCATATGGTCTTCCAAAATGTTACTGTGTCTTCTGAAAAGGCCAATTAAAATCATGAAGAGAAAGGAAATTCTGTTGTTAACTGCAGGGTGATAAAAATCATTAATAAGTTATTCCTGATGTATCCTTAATCCTGAGTGGTAGTTACTGTGATTCATTGATGCTGAGAAAATAGGGAATTGCAATGTAATTATAGCTGAGCATTGGCCTGCAATTTAAAACTGATTCACAAATGGATATTAGGCTTACATCACCTTCCCTTTGTCACATTTACCACATGCTCCTTGCCACTAGAGTTTGCTGTAGCGCAAGCAAATAGAATCTCTTCTGTAATATAGAGGATAAACACTGAAGAGTGTCTATTTTCTTTTGGTCCTAGGCATGAATAAGCAGGCACAGGAGAACCACACAGATAGGTCAAGGTGTATTGCAAGGAGCACATCAATCTTCTCCCACGGCTATGCAATACATAAGGGAAACAAGATCGGTCAGAAGGAGAAATGGTGAGTACACAAAAGGGAGACAAGTGAGAGTGGTTACTAGGGAATACAGTGCACCAAGCGCAAAGACTCTGAAGTAGCCCATGGAAGCTTACACCATAATAACGCACTTGACTTTGACGTGCAACAAAACTTTTCAAGGATAGCCACGTCAAACTTATTAGGAAACACTCGCAGAAATGACGGAACACACTTTCCTCAGGGATAGCAGACTTTATACCAGCTCAAATAAACTTTTTTCTTTTTTTGTAAAATTCACATGAGCAGTTCTATCCTACCCTGGATTTATGCTGCTGTAGAGTAATGTAATGTGTGGATTACTAGATTATCTAGGAATAGGAATACCTATTATTGCCTTTAGGAATGCATATACAGGGACAGTTGCATACAAAAATCCATATGTTTGGAGAAATTCACGCAGGAAGAAGGCAGGCATTGTCAAGTGCTCTCCAGGTCTTTCCCCAGTATAAATGATGCACATAGTGTCAGCACACCCCCCCCGGGTTTCTGAGACCACAGTCCCAGTTTCATCTCAGGTGGGAAAAGATGCTCCCTTAGGGCCTGGGAAGCACCCACCGCTGCCTGCCTGCCTCTTTCTTGTGCCCCAAGGTAAGTAACTAAGCTTTGGGTGAGGAGAGATAGAAACTTCATTTCCCCTTCCCCTTCCTCTGTCCCACCATGGAAGAGGAGACAATAGCTCTTTGCATCCCCAGTTTAGTTACACAGAACAGGGAACTCGTTCCTATTCAACTTGTAGTTGCTATAATAAACTTAGTTTTCTTATTTTTCATACTCAAAGTCTCAGTGTGATTGCTTCCAAGGGTAAAAGAGTCCTCCTGAGGGATTTCAGTGCACAGTTCAAGATTCTGCTGATGTATACAGATTCCATGTGCTATCGAGAATGGTATCTGACATCTAGCTCTGGCCACACTGATGACCTGTGTTTGTTTTGTGGGTCATAAGATACTGCAATCCCAGCTCTACACATTCTCCAACTCCATCTCAACCTGGCATTTAAGAGAAAAGAATACTAACTAGTCTGCTGAGAGCTGATCACACCAGTAATTTTTGTTTGTGTTTTATTGTACTAGGAGTCCAAAAGCCCCAGTATAAGTAAGCCTACAAAAGTCACTAGCCTGCAAATAAATATATAAATTACTAGCCTGGTGTGAACTGGCAAAGCAAAGACACAGAGTTCTTCCCCTCTCACAGCAGCCCTCAGTGTATATTTGCCTGGCCTAGAGGTCACAGTGTGCTGTTCTTCCTGTGCCAACCTGCCCACTTGCCTGCACTGAGTTCCTTGCCACCTATTGCTTCAAGACTCGTGCTTAAATACAAGACTGATTTAGAACACTAGACTAGAATATCACAGCAGCCCTGATGGATCAGGTCAAAGGCTCATCTGGTCCAGCATCCTGTTCTTACAGTTGGATCTGCCTAGATATATTATGGGAAGGGATTTAGAGTTAGAAGCCAATTGTCACAGAGGCTGTATACCTATTAGGAGCACAACAATGTAGTTTTTTGCAATACATAATCTTTCGCCCTCATCCTCAACAAGCTGCTTTCCATCTAGATTGATTGTAGGCCTTGCTGTCTATATCAGAGTGTGTGGTTACATGATAGGTATTTAAAAACATCGTTGGGTAGGCGTGGATGCCCCACCCCCCCAAATTGCTGGGACCTACCTACATCTGTTTTAAAGTGTACACACAGTGGGGTAATGCAGAATCAGTCTGCAATGAGCTTTTATTTTCAGAATGAAACTAGATTGCCAAGAAGTGCTTTTCAGGGCCAGAAATATATGCAATCTGTGGACTAGGTTAAAAAACCAAGAAATTGGTTTTCATGTATTCTACTGTGCATAGTCTCAGTGGCAAATGGAACTTGCAGGCTATGTCTCCACCTGTTCTGTGTGGAGGAGAGGAAAGGGAGCAGCTCTCATCTGGTTTGCTTGTGTGTGCTACCAAAACTAACTGCAGGTGAGCATGCTGAAAGGTTTGCTGACCAAAACCGTTTGCACAACCTCTTGGGATTCTGGTTTGTGGCAGTGTAGAAAGCAAGTCCGTCCCATGTATGAAAGTGAGCCTTTTCTAATTATGGCTATGGAAGAGAAGATCCCTTGTGATTTGCAGAGTTCTATGTTTCATGGATGGCAATGGAAGAGGCCTTTGGTAAACCTTCTGTCCCTTCACTTCACATATCCAAAATCACTTTCTAGAATGCAACAAGTTAAATGAAGTTGTGTTGATGCACAAACAGGAGGACCACGCTGACACATTTTTCTCACAATTTAAACATCACATGCTACCCATGCTATTTTTGACTTACCAAGGATATACAGAAAAAGATGCCAATGGGACTTGCAAATTAATGTACATACCATTTTACTTAAAATAATTTGTTACCTTTTTTTGCTTTATTTATGCACATGACAAGTTTATAAAAGGAAACAAAGGCTAGAGGACAGGATGTGTTAGTGAGACACGTGGCTTTCCTTATGCATGTCATGTGGTGATGACAATGTGTTTACTCTCTGTTTTTAGAGTGCACACCCAACTGTTCACACAACCAATACCATGAATTATCTGCTATACTCTGAGGGGTACCTAAAGGAGTTAATGTTCTAGAGATTCAAAAGATTGGATGCTCCTCCATGCCCCCCAACATAGAAAACTAGATGACAAAGAGAAGGCTTCTAATCTAGCTTTCTCCATGATATACTGGTGTTCTGTATGCAGGATTTTAATTTTGCTTTTTTTTACAGAGGAGCATTCCATAATCTGATCCATCCCTTGCAGTCTGATTTGGCACAGGGTTGTCTCCTCGTCTGCCATTTGTGAGATCAGGGCCTCAGGCAGATAGTAGTTGCATTTCCCACTGTGCATTTTTATCTTCTTGAGGTTATGCTAGCATGAACCTGGATGAGCAGGACCTTAGAGGGTCCCTTGAAACAATCCAGGGCAACTTGTTATTGCTTCAGACCCTGGTAGCTACACACAGTTTTCTTCGCACAGGCTCAAGGCACCAACTCTGCTCAGTTTTGCCATTAGAAGAGAAGTAGGAGGAAAAGAAGGATATCCACAGCCTACTCAGCCAGCTGCTTAGCCACCAGTCCTTGACTGGGACCATCCTTGTGCTGGTATAGTGGTGTGCATCAAACAGGAAGGAAAGACAAATGAAAAACAAAACCCTGTTCTCAAAACTTCTGATGTGGAAGATGTATTAGCAGCACAGCATGTCTGTTCAGGAAGTAGGCCCTGTTGAATTCAGTGGGGTAATTTTAATTGGGGACACAGTTTACCCTTAATGCTTGAAAAGAGTCATGCTTAGGGTGCAAGGGTTCTTGCATATCACCAATTTTAAATTACAAGTTTTGTTTAATTAATTAACATGTTTGGATTTGCTGAATTTGAGAGAGAGAGAGAGAGAGAGAGAGAGAGAGAGAGAGAGAAGCACCTTTCCACACATCTCAGGCCTGATTCAAAAACAGCTTATATAATTCAAAGAAGGGAAGGAGACTCATCATTAAAACAATGACCAAAGCACAGTACAGTAGGTGAGAGTGGGCAGTTTAATTTTGATAGATCATTTAGTCACTCCTGATACATTCCTCCTACCCCCAAAATCACCTGCTGTCAGAGCAGGGTAGTTTAGATAAGGCACATCAAGAGTTTCACTGAAGTGTCAAGTTACTTATTATATTTTTATGGTACATACATCAGCAACTCTTGCAAGTCCCGCTAGAGACTCTCGTGGGAGATAAACAAGCAGCTTTTCAACACTAGTCCCCATCAGAAACACTGCAAGTACTCTCCTCGTGAGTCTGGGCAGAAACTTCCATGGGGAGCCCTTCATTTCTCAGCTACAACTGGTGTACAAAGGAAAAGCACCTCACACAGGTACACAGTGATTCCTGCTCTCCTCTCTTTGTGCATCATCCTGCAAGGTAAACATGTTTTGGAATCCTCTGTAAAATATAAAGCTGATAAAGTAATGGGCAGTATCGCTACAGATGAAAGGGTATGAGAGTTCTGCCATGGTGGGCCATATTCATGCCATGCGTTTAAAGCACTATGATACTACTTTAAACAGTCATGACTTCCCCCAAAGTATTATGGGAGCTGTAGTTTGTTAAGGGTATTGAGAAGTGTTAGAAGATCCCTATTTCACCCAGAGTTAACCCTGGAAATAGTAGCTCTGGGAAGGTAATAGGGGTCTCCTAAGAACTCTTAGTATCCATAACAAACCATGATTCTCAGGATTCTTTGAGGAGAGCCATGACTATTTACAGTGGTATCATGCTTTAAATATATGGTGTGAAAGTGGCCATATTCCACAGCCTGCCCATAACAAATCTGGTAAACCATTGAAACTATGTTGATCTCTCTTCTTATGCCACTGTACCTACAAACTTTGCTCAGCGAGGTGACAATTTTTAGAATACTGCATTCTTAAAAGGGTGTACATTTCTGCACCAGCTGAGCAATGTCAAATATTTAAGAAAGAAATAGCCTTACCTAGTTTATATTCCAGAAGATCATCTTCCAGCATGAACAGCTGATCTCAACTCACACTTTATCTTCCTTCTGCTTCGGCAAGCACTGAAGATGCTGCCAGGGCCAATTATTGCTATGAACTTAAGGCCTAGGTCTCAGTTTCTGCCACCCAGAGGGAATTTTTGCCTTTAAGCATGTGCTACCCGTGGGCCTAAAATAACCCGATGAATACTTCATAAAATATAACATCAGAATTTCATGTTTCAGTTTCCTCTGACATATGCAAGTGGCACTTTGAATAGTTCTGCTTTTCATATCTCCTTCACATTTATCAGCAGTGACTGTAAAAAAATCCACCCTCCTCTCCACAGTGAAATCATTAACATACACACACATACCCTCCAAGTTTCCTGATTTTCCAGGGACAGTCCAAGCTTCTGATTTGATTCCAGAATGTCCCTATTTCACCTGCCAGTGCTGCCACCACTGAGCTCAGGGAGAAGGATAAGCCGGCGCTTTTCCCGAGCAGTGGTAGGTGTAAGGGAGCATTCCATTGCGTCTCCATGGCCGCTGCTGCCAGGCTCTTTCCTTGGGCTACCGCTGAAGCCCAGCCCTGTGTGACATGTCGGCTCTGAGGGGCAGACAGAGGGCAGGGCTGCCCTGGGTGGGAATAAAAGAGGAGCAGAGCAGAAGGAGTCTTGACTAAAAAATAAATAAAACACTTTGTGCCCCCACATCTAATCTTGCCCCTTTCTAAAATTTATTTATTGGTGTGTGTTTATGTTATTCTTTGGCAGATTTACAAAAAGGTCAGAATTAAAGGGTTTTCTCAGGATGGTGGAGGGCAGATGTGCTGTGTCCCATTGGTGAAGTGGTGGTGGCACTTGCCCTTCTTCTGATAGGAAATGCCCGGGAGAGAAGGGGGAAAAAGGAGGGTTGAGAAAGGCCAGTTGAAGGGAGTGAGAAATGTCTCTGTTTTCATCTGAGGAATGTTGGAGGGTATGCACACATACCTCTTTAACATTTTTAAAGGAATTAAAAAAAACAACAACTTTGCATAAGACAGCTGCAATGTCAGAAGTTGTTGCTGTAACTATGTATCAGTTAAAATTCAAAGAAGCATGTGGTAGTCCAGAAAACAGAATGTAGAATTTCTTACAGAAATGAAAATCTCTTCACCTGTACAAAACGCTGCAGACTGATGGAAAATAAAAGAATAGGTCTAAAGATGTACGTTAGCAGGGCATGGTTTCAGTGCCTCCCTTATCAGTTGTAACGTGAGCCCCTTGATTAGATTCAGAGCCCAGTCTGGTGCTTCAGAGCCACTTTGACCCAACATAGGATGATCTGAGGCCAAACTTGACCTGGATCCAGAACCCAGAACCGATTTTGGAACCTTCTTGCACAATCATGCAGTAAGAAGGGGAGTGGAGAGGCATGTTCAGTCAGGGTTTTAAAACCTATTCAAGCATGTAGACAGGAAGGGGAGGGACCCGGAGGCTTGTATCTGTTAGGATATTTCCGTTCCACCTTAAAAGGGAGCAGGCTTTGTGAGTCACAGAGTCTGCGTATTTCCTGTTCACAGGAAGTTTATGTTGTGTCTTTGCTTTTGTTCTCTCTGTGCCAGAGACACTGAAGCTGGCAGTCATGTTTTCTTTGTTCTGACCAACGCTGAATAAACTTGTAAATAATACTCTCCTGCGTGCATCTTTCGCTGTGCATTATCTGCTGATAGAGCGTGCATCGGCTCTGGAATGTGGCAGGCTATTTCTGGAGCTCGTGTCGCTAATTGCTGCTACTGTGTGTCTACGGGAGATCGATGGACGTCCGGAGGCGGCTTGGGGGCCATGATGGACTTTGTCTCCCTGGCAGTATCCCAACAGTATCTCCTACCCTGCATATTTAATTGGGGGGGAGGAGAGAGGAAGGAGGCACATGCAGCTGCTTGCGTGTCTCCTTGTTGCCAGCAGACTGCCCCGTTCCTGTTTTTGGCAGCCCTTGATAGTTGATCTGGGCTGATACAGGGCTGCATCAACCCAATCCAGCCCAATCTTGAGTTGGCCCAGTTTGGTTTGTGATCTGGGATTTGGCCAGATCCAGCACACAATCAGACCATACTTATTTTGGAAAGGACACCATTCCTGAAAAATAACAGTTAGAACCTGAGGTGAATGTAAGAACCTGGGAAGAACCCTGCTGGATTGAACTAAAGTTCTTTATAGCCTAGGATTCTGTTCTCCACAGAGGCCTTGGGGAGCCCACAGGGTCACAGGCAGGAAATGAGGGAAAACCCTGCAGCTTAATATGTTGTCTTAAGGACCTTCTATAGTAATATGCTATAGCATCCCATCCTGTGATTATTATCAGTTTGGAGTTGGAGGGATATCAGTGGCAGAGTGGTGGACTCAAGTCCCAGATTTGTCACTGGAAAAGACAGATGGAATCTATACAGCTGAAGCTATCATGCAGCGGAAGCTACCATTCCACAGTGCAAGTACCCAAATGGCAACCAACACCACACACAGTGAACCATTTTTATTGAACCATTAGCCTACAGAATCATTTTTTAAAGTGTCAGTGGTAGAACCTATCCTCTCTGTTTTTGGCAGCATGAAATTCAGCCAACTCACCCTGAACCTACGGCCCCATTGTGGCCATATAATTCAGTCATGTAGCCTCTGACCTTGGATAAAGTATAGTCATTCTGACTAGTTGCCACCAATAGCCTTATCCTCTTTGAATTTGTCTAATCCCCTTTTAAAGCAAAGTTAACAGCCATCTAATGGTAGCAAATTCCAGGTGGTTTGTTTTGTTCTTCAGAAAGACGAAAATAATTTTTAATTATCACCCTTCCTTAGAAGCTATTTTTAATGAGCTGTTTATGATTAATTCCTTTGTTTCCTTTCAGAATAGCCCATAGTTCTATCTCCCATTTCTCTTAGGAGAGGAGATGGTTTTTAATTATCTATGTTTAGGGTTCCTCATACCTAAGTTGTGGCTATTTTTCCCCATCTTGAGAGGAATTCCTCCAAATTAAACCTGACACTGAAGCCGTTTGTCATGACAAAAAGTAAAGTCTGTCGTCTTTTAAAATAAAGGATCGGCCCAGAGAACATTTGCCATTTAGATTTTATAGGCGAGCTGCAACATATGTGCCATTAATTGGCTGCTATTTGTAAAGAGAAGAATACTTAATTATAAAGGTAAAAGGCTTTTGTTCTCTGTAGGGAACAAGTGTGATTAAATGAATCTACCCACTCTATTACCATCATACATCAGTGTATGATGTGACCTTCCTTATTATCAGATCGGTAATTAATGTTGCTCTGAGATTAATGTTATTCACAATTGGAAAAAAGCTGCTCTTATATACCTTCAATTTCGCCATCACGCATCAAGGCTCTTTGCTTTTGCTTCCATCTACATGGGTTGCCTATTGTTCACTTTAGCAAAGCAATGTTTTTGCAGCTCTTGTGGCAGTTTTCTCTTCGGTTTCATCTCTTCCCCAGGCACAGCAATGAGAACCTGTGGCTTTCCAGAGGTTGTTGGGCTCCCATCAGCCCCAGCCAGCTCCTACTGAGAGTTGTAGTCCAGTAACATCTGGAGGGCCACAGGTGCCCCATCCCTGCTGTGGTAGAATTTTTCCATAATTCTTAATTCCCCTATAGAGTATATGCTTGGCATGCAGAAACCCCCAGATTCTGAGTTTTTTAAGGGAAGATTTTGTGGAATTTTATGGGAGGACCCATTTCACACCTGTAAAAACTCAGAATTCATTTTCTAGAGTGAGGGGCCTGAAAACTCATGTTCATAGGATCACAGAAGAGTAGAGTTGGAATGGACCCCAAGGGCCATCTAGTCCAACCCCTTGCAATGCTGGACTAGAATGGATTACCATCCAAAGCCTCTTTAGAAACCTCCAAGGAAGTAGAGTCCATTACCTCTCATGGGAGTCCTCTCCACAAGAATATCCTGGGAGACTTTGTCTAAAGCCTTACTGAAATCAAGATACAGCACATCCACAGTATTCCCTTGATCCACCAAGTCTGTAACTTTCTCTATATATGAAAGAAATGATGTTCATCTGACGTGACTTGTTTTTGAGAAAACTATGCTGGGTCTTAGTAATCACAGCATCCTTTTCTAAGTGCTCACAGATGAACCATTTAATTATCTGTTCTTGGTCCTTTAGTAACCTTGGATGTAGCTCATCAGGCCCTGGAGATTCAAATTCATTTAAAGTAGCTAGGTATTTCCTTGCCACCTCTTTTCTTATCTTTTGCTTCAGTTCCCTCCTTGCATCCTTTATACTTTAATCACCAGGTTGGGCAGTGCTTTCCTTTTGGTTGAAGGTAGACGCAAAGTAGCTCCATCTTCTGTCTGTCACCCAATAGCATTTCTCCATCTTTTCCACACAAGGACCTACTTGCTTGTTCTTCCCCTTGTTTCAAACATAGCCAGAGAAACCTTTTAGTTATTATTTTTAATCTCTCTTACAAACCTGAGTTCATGACTTTTTTACAAGCTATTTTTATTAAAACTGAAAGTCAAACAAATAAAAAATAATATGCAGAAGTCAACATCAAATTCTTAGCATTTTTAACATGAAAACTAAAAGAGAGAAAATGAAGAGGACGAAGAAGAAGAAGAAGAAGAAGAAGAAGAAGAAGAAGAAGAAGAAGGAAAAGACTTCTCATTCTCCATCTATCAGGTTTAAAAACTTACACAAAACTCTTACTGCATAATAACATTCAACTCCTCTGTTTTCCATAAAGCAACATTTTCCCTTTTGGATCAAAGTGGAATATAAATATCACCAAACAACTTTTCTTCTTCTTCTTCCTTTTCCTCCCATAGAGCTACCTCATTTCGACCTCCCATTAGCAGTAGCAGAAGCAACAACAACAATTTTTATTATACAGTCACATACCCAGTAAAAACAAATTAAAACACTGAAAACATACAATTTCTAACACATACCAAACTGCAATATTAAATCCCACCAGAGTTAAGAGATTGTGGCATGCAAGATAAAAAAGCATTTCCTCATTCTAGCCCTTAATGAAAAATAAATCCAAATAAACGGAACAATAAATCTGAGCAAGGCTAACACCCACAGCCTCCCAGGCCAATCTGTCATTATCCTATGCTTGCGGTTCCTGCCAAGATGTCAAACTAAACCTCACAGCTGTTTTTCAGGAAGCTGAATAAAGATTTGTACAGGTAAAGCCATTTCTTCCTTCCTCTTTTCATTAATTTCAAAGTAAAGATCAATATTTTTCTTTCCCGTGACGGAGGCCTATGCATCACACGGAGAGAAATTAAAATGCCATGAACAGTTTTCTAAGTTACCGATCAAAACAGACAACAAATATGGAACAGTATCACAAACTTAGTCAAATGTTCACCGTTTTTCTATTGCTAACAGATTAGCCATCATCCCACCAAGAAAAGATGGCAGGTGCCTCTCTGGAAAGAGTTATAGAATACTAGCATTTCTTGGGTATATTTCTGAAATGGTTGGAAGTAAGATAAATAATTATAATTAATGCAGCATAAACTACACTACGGGACGTGGGTGGCACTGTGGGTTAAACCACTGAGCCTAGGGCTTGCCGATCAGAAGGTCAGAGGTTCGAATAGGTACCGCTCCGGCGGGAAGGTAAACCGCGTTTCTGTGCGCTACTCTGGTTCGCCAGAAGCGGCTTAGTCATGCTGGCCACATGACCCGGAAGCTGTACGCCAGCTCCCTAGGCCAATAAAGCGAGATGAGCACCGCAACCCCAGAGTCGGTCACGACTTAACTGAATGGTTAGGGTCCTTTAAACTACACAACAATTGATCTTATCCAAAATGCTGAGATGCGCTAGCCAGCTATGAAAATAACCAGTCGGGTCCAGAGGATAGGACCTGCACTTGGGCCCCTGCCCATTTCCAGTTTGGATGAGGAACTCAGGTCTCATTCAGATAGCTCACTTTTAGTCTGTCAGTTGCTTCCTCACAGTGATACTTCTCTTTCCCAGACAATTCTCAGGTGCAAAGAAGACGCATGCAGCGAATGCTAATAAAGGTCTCTGCTTCCCTTTAGGTCTTTAACGTTTGCATGCCCTCCTCCCTTCCAACAAGCTCAGAGTAACTTTCTGAAGCTGTTTGCTACAAATAAAATAATGTTTAAAAGTACAGGTGATTTGCAAAATGTGAATTTGGGAAAAAATAATAGCTCCATAAATATCCATAGATTCTTTTGGCTTATATTTTGACTACAGTCATACCTTGGTTTTCGAAAAGAATACGTTCCGGAAGTCCGTTCGACTTCCGAAACATTTGGAAACCAAGGTGCGGCTTCCGATTGGCTGCAGGAGCATCCTGCAGCAAATTGGAAGCTGCAGAAGCTGCGCTGGACGTTCGGCTTCCAAGGCAAAGTTCACAAACCGGAACACCTACTTGCGGGTTTGCGGCATTTGAGTTCCAAGTTGTTCGTGAACTAAGCTGTTCGAAAACCAAGATACGACTGTATAGGCATTTGTGCCCAGTGTGACACTTTCCCTCTGTCCTACTGGGATTACATAACATCCACATCATATACTTAAAGCATAGGTAAAGGTAAAGGGTAAAGGGACCCCTGGCCATTAGGTCCAGTCATGACCGACTCTGGGGTTGCGGTGCACATCTCGCTTTATTGGCCGAGGGAGCTGGCGTACAGCTTCTGGGTCATGTGGCCAGCATGACTAAGCCGCTTCTGGTGAACCAGAGCAGCGCATGGAAACGCCGTTTCCATGCGGTACCTATTTATCTACTTGCACTTTGACATGCTTTTGAAATGCTAGGTTGGCAGGAGCTGGGACCAAACAACGGGAGCTCACCCCGTCGCGGGGATTCAAACCACTGACCTTCTGATCGGCAAGTCCTAGGCTCTGAGGCCCCTGCAAATCCTGGGAAATAGAGTTTAAGGGTGCTTGGTATTGTAGTTTTGTGAGGGGTAAACTACCATTCATAGGATTCTTCAGGGCAAGCCACAGGCTTTAAATGTATGGTGTGTATGTGTATGACCTAGGCTTCAACAGTAGCTCTCACATTACATTGGTACCTCAGGTTACATACACTTCAGGTTACATACGCTTCAGGTTACAGACTCCGCTAACCCAGAAATAGTACCTCGGGTTAAGAACTTTGCTTCAGGATGAGAACAGAAATCGTGCTCCAGCAGTGCGGCGGCAGCAGGAGGCCCCATTAGCTAAAGTGGTGCTTCAGGTTAAGAACAGTTTCAGGATAAGAACGGACCTCCGGAATGAATTAAGTACTTAACCCAAGGTACCACTGTATATACATTTGAAAGCTTATGCAAACTTGTCCAAGATTTGATAATATGGAAACTCGATAACATTTTTATTAAATGGAGTCTCAGATGCCCTTGTATAATTCTGTGGGGGAGTTTCTGGCACTAATTTTGTCCTGCCTTTCAACATCTGTATTTCAAAGCTCTCTGAGCTCTGCTTACTTGACTTTCCCTCACCATCTATTAATGTCACTCTGAGATAATGAGCACACTGAATGTCTGGTTTTTGTTTTTTTTTAAATGCTAACGAAACTGAAGAGGAACTAAAGTTATAAGAACATTTTGGACTGATTACAGGTTTGAGGATGCTCTTGCCATACAGCTCTCTGCTAGACCATCTCCCATGTTGATAAGTACAGGGGGTGGGTTTTGGTTGGTTCCACAATCTGGAGCAAACCTGCCTGGCTGGCATCCAATGGATCAAGCTTGATTTGGAACACAGACTTGCAGATTAAATTTCATGTCTATTAATTTTTCCAAGTATGATTCACTTTGCTTTAAAGCAGGGGTCAGCAACCTAAGGCCCATGGGCCAGAAGCAGCCCATGGAGGTCGTTTGACTGGCCCACGAGCCGCCCCCAACATGAGCTGCCCGCTCGTGTGCGGCGCTAAACCAGTGTAGTGCGGCTCAGGGACTCACTTCCGTGGCGCTGAAAATCATGGGCACAGGCGCAGTCTGGCCCATGGAGGGATCTCCATGGGACCGATGCGGCCCAGGCAAGATAAACCTTGCTGACCCCTGCTTTAAAATGAATTGGTCCAAGGACTTCTTTTTGATTTTTTAAAAAATCTGACTGTTTTGAGCAGCAAGAAAACAACAACGCTTGCCGTGCTCATTGAAAACTTTAAAGAAAAGGTCCCTGGAAGCAGCAATATATTATGACAGGGCATTCCTTCCTGGGTAGCAGTATAGCGACAGATACATCCCTGTAAGGCTACTAGGTACATTGTGGGGGGGGGGGAGAGAAGATGGCTGTCTCCACTTGCCAATCATTTAAATTTGGGTTGGAGTCTGTCACCTTAATGGCTTGTAGCTATAACCCAATTGGATGATGTAGAATGTCCACTGACTAGCCAATTAGGAGTTACCAACTTCTCTATGTAAAGAGAGAAACCTTTTCTCACTTAATCATCTCTTGTTTGAAACAATGTAAACAGTGACAGGACCTTTTTTTCTGAGCTGCCATCTGTGTTATACTACATTTAAAGTTGTATCATGCAGTCCAAGAATCCTGAGAACTATTGTTTGTTAAGGGTGCTGAAATTTGTTAGACCACCCCTATTTCCCGCACAGAGCTACTATTTGCAGAGTTCCCTGGGAAGAATGATTGATTGTTAAACCACTCTGGGAATTGTAGTTTTGCAAAGGAAATTTTGTTGCACTGATATTTTATGCCACCCTGAAATCCATTTTTGAATGGAGAGCAATTTAGAAATTGTAATATATAAAGAAAGAAATAATATCTCTTGCAAACACAGATCTCATCTGACTAACACAGGTCTCCCAGCATATTGTGAGCACTGACTCTTAAGACAAATTTGAAAATTCCTGAAGTAGAGAACAACACATTAGGAAAAGGCAGAACAGGCACCCTGACAAAATAGAATGAGATTTTTCATTTATTCAGAAATCCTTAGAAGAGCATGTTTTGCTTCTTTGACAAGAAAGAAAGATGAGTTTTGTCCAATGAATTCTAAAGTGAAGGGACATAAACAGAACTGGTTCTTTAGCAACAGAAGAATAAGAACATAGGGAAGCATAGAAAGCAAGTAAGCATGAAATAGTACATCCAGTATTAGTCATGAACAGAAAATCAAAGAACACAGGAAACCGTGGAAAGAATAGTAACAATCTCTACAAAATACAACAATGTTTTAAAGAATTTCTGTAAAGTAATACATGGTGTATGACAAAACTCATTTTCAGCAAAAGATGGTAGAACTTGGCTTGGGGAAATGGCAGCAGGCAGCAGTTGTGTCCCTGCATGGCCACAAACAGGCCTGGGTCCCTCCTTCCTGCCTCCGTCACCCTCCTTCCCTGGTCATGCGGGCTGCTGGGTACCCAGCCATGTGAATGAACCATCTGTGACTGGGCAAACAGACATGGTCTATGCAGCAAACCTGGGTGAAGAGCTGACCCTTTGGACTTCACTGCATGTTGAGTATTTAGGCAGACTGTGTCCAGCCAACTCTGATATGTTAGGGTTGCAGCACAAAGACCAATGAACAAGTCTATGCTGCACATGGTGGTGCAGCTGTGTGTGTGTGTGTGTGTGTGTGTGGTGATTCGCCATCCTGGCATTCTGTATACCAATGGGACCCTGCTCAGGCCAGATGGAGTGCACCTGTCTCATTGCCAGAAGGCAATGAGGTATGGATGCTGGATGTTTCCATGGGCCTGCGTGATAGGTTGCAGACGTGAATGGTTTGGTGGTGAGTTGATGGGGAGGGCTTGGCTCAAGTGGCGGATAAGGCATTGGGTTGGATCCTTAGTCTTGCTGGGTGGGGGGTGGGAGCCCACTCCCTTCCATAAGAGGAAAAGGGGGTACTCTTGTCCAGTACTCTTGTTCCTTTTCTGGGCCCCTGCTAGCTGCAGGCTCCCTGCACCTGGGCACACAACTCAGCTTTTTTCACTAGCCAGATGTTCAAGTGGCCCTGGTGGTCACCAGAAACTCAAGCTGTTGCAACCAACCAATGGCTACATTTCCTTCCCCAACTGGCTGGCAGAGAAGGAGAGAATAGCTGCTGAGCTGCTGCAGCAGCTTGAGCTAATGGTGACTTTCAGGGCCATCTTGAGTGTGAGGTTGGTGCTTGTGTCTGCTACCGGAGCTGACTGGTAATTGATCAGGAGTGAGGTTGTGCAGTACCATAAAAGTGATTCTATATCCCCCAGGGTGACAGCGTTCTCTGGTATAGAACTGGGCCTTCCCATGTGATGGATGGGAGAGGGTTATTAGATAGTCCAGTGGGTGTGGAACATCAACCTTTTAGTAGTTCAGAAATGGGGAGAGTATCTTACATTTGTACGCTTGGCAGCTATCCTTTGTGGGTGGGTTGCAATATTGTTACATAAGGTTGGTTTGTGTCTGAGTGGCTGGTTGACTGAGATCAGCAGTAGAGCTTATGCCTGCGCTGTCTGGGGTGGGTGCATGGGGCGTGCCCCCAAGGGGTGCAGATGGTGCCCTCCTGGGTGCCACAGTCCAGGGGAGGAGAGGGGTGGCGAAGCTGCCACCCACTTTCCTCCTGCTCTCTGCCGCCGGGTCAGGCCTGACCTGGCGGCAGAGCTGCTGTGGCTGGGCACGAGGCGTGTCACAGCTGAGGAGGGTGGGCAGCAGCATTGCCACCCATTCTCCTGCTCTCCTTTCCTGGGTCAGATCTGACCTGGGGGTGGAGCTTCAGCCAGGCATGAGCGCCGCTGCCAAGGCACAGCTCCTTCTGTCTCGGAGCCAGGCTCTGATGAAGGAGTCGCCCCCTCCCAAAATTGCACCCAGGGACAAAGACCCCATGGACCCCCCCCATACTACGCCTCTGACTGAGATAAAGTTTGGAGTAGTGACTGATTGTAGTGGTTGTGTGGGATGTTTGTGAGTAAGATTGGGGGAGTTGTTGTACGAATAACACATCTTATAGTGGTTGAAATCTTACATTATAGTGCCTCTTAATGCTCTCTAGCTTTATTTATATTGCTATTGCATTTATGTGCATGGATGTTGTTTATGTATTTGTTTTTAATGTAAATTATTTTACATTGTTTTATTGTACTTGTGTTTATATGTATTTATGTGTTTTTATCTATTACAAACTTGCTTTGAGGTCTTCAGCTATTAAGCAGTTCATAGAGGGGAATAGGAAATAATTAATACAAGGAATGCTCAATCCCAGCCTACTTGTGTTCATTAGAACATCTGTAGGGAACCCCTGTGTATACATGTGTACACAAATGTTTTCTGTTCTGATGAATGCATTAGATGTTCTAATGAATGCACAGTGGTCGCAGGCAGAGCCAATGCACATGTTCATTATAGTCCTCTTGAACATCTGTAAGGGACTCAGGTTTTGTTTTTAAGAGTGGTTCCCAGGAACCAAAGACAATGCTCTCTTCTCTGGCGAAGTTATGTGATTGAGCTTGTCTGTTTCTCATCCAGAATCTCTTGCCAAGTTACATGTTGATTTCCCCTCCAATTTCTCTCCTTTTTCTTCCTTACTGAGGGGCCCAATATGCACACATAGATGGTACCTTTCCTTCTACTCCCAGTTGGCCATCTCTAGACACATCCAGAGCTGTCCCTTCCCCTTGCATGAGATTGGAAGTGGTGATTTTATATTTTTACCACTCTTTTAAAAAGTCTCTAGCATAATAGCTTTGGAGTGTCCCTTGGCACTTGATTGCTACATGAATTGTCTAAAATCTGGACAGTCATTACAATCTCTTTTGAGCCTGCTAATTATTTGCACTGTTTATGACAAGTGTGCTCTATTGGGTGCAATTATGAATGTTTATTGAATAATTGCTGTCCTTGTCAAATGTTTGATTGAATATTTGCCCACTCTCAGTAATGCTTTTACTGAGTAATTGTCTGCAGTGGATAATATATTCACTCAGTAATTGCCTACTCTGAATAATATTTTCATTGAATCATTTCCCATTTAATTCAATATTTTGCACTGGATGGCTGTTTGTTGTGACTCATTGTACGTTTGCTGCAATGTGGTTGCTATACTGCATTTGTTTAAATCTGTCTAAACACCAAATCCATACTTGTGTAAAAAAAATTTGGGGGGTGGTGGTTTTGTTTTGCTAATTCTTCTTTAAATGAATAATGATGTTTCGACTTTCTCTGCTGATTAGAATAGGATATTAGTTGGAAATAACAGTTGGGAATGTGACTTGCTGATGGGAATGAATATTGATTAAAGAGTACTAAATGGGATCAGTATTGCTCTGGAAAGGAAAATACTGTACAAAAGCAGCTGAAAGAAAGGAAACTGGGGGTGTGAAGTAAAATTGTAATGGCTGTGTCCTGGCTCCCACTCTCAGACACTATACTTGGACTCTCTGCTCAACGAAATCTGGAGTTTGCACACAGTCTATAAGGATTGGCCCAGAGTACAGGATACACAATTCATAAGTCTATAACAGAATTCTAAAATACATAACTAAGAAGTAGCTAAGATGTTGTCCTAACATCTACTTTTAAAGAGTGTGGCAGGACAGGTCATTTGTGTGGTTCTCATGCCAAGCAAGAAGATTATGTTTCAAAATTTCTCACAGGGCGGCGGCAGCAGGGTCTGCTCACATTGGACAGTCACTAGCACATTTGTGGCCTGAGCCCAACTCTCCAATTCTCCCTCTGCCTCCTATTCAGCTGGCCCTGCTGGCTTGTCAGCCACCTCCGTGGTTACCATGGAAACCTCGCTCTCAGGGGGCAGAGTGGAGACTGACTCAGGTGGCTCCCCCCCCCTTCTTCGTTGTCCAGCAACAACATGACAGACCCTCTCCCAAGTCACTGCTTGAGCTCTCCCCAGACCCAGTTTCTGGTTTCTCCTCCACTTCTGAGAAACCAAGCCATTTCTGTCCCATCCCAGTATACGCCACTGGACCTTTGACAAACTGGGACCCAATGAACAATTAAACAAGTTTGCATGCAAAGTCCATGATTCCTGGCACCAGCACTGGTGCCTGTACAAGACTTCCTTAGAGATTTTTATTTGGAAAGTGCACCAAGTGTTTAAACTGTGTGTACTACATATATCATGAGTGGGAATCTATTTTGAGTCAAGGGCCGCATTATGCTGCCAGGACTGCATTCCAATTTTTCACCTAAGGCAAAGACACCATTAGGTATAACTGTATATCCTTAAAATCCTAGTGTTGATCACACTACTTTCAATTTGCTTTTTGCTCTGTGGCTTAAAAAAAATGGATATAGCATTTACACAGTGCTGATCTAACACCACAAACTGGGCCTTTTGTGCTAGTAGTCCATCACGCCAGTTAGTCAGGTTGTGAATGAAACACTGGTTTCATCCTAAGAGGCAAGAACATCTTGGGCTACAAAAGGAGAGGCTCAATTACAACTCAAGCAAAAAAACAACAAGAGAAACCTGTGTCATCATCATCGTCATCAACATCATTAATTTATACTCCACCTTTCCCCCTGATGGAATTCAAGGCAGCTTACAGATAAAAGCAAGAAATCCTAAAAACATAGGCAAGTTACTCCCTTTTTACCCATCTCCCCTCCATGCTGCAATCTCCAGCCATTATTTTGTTGTCAGTCTCTCAACCCTCAGGAGCCACTTTTTTGAGGGGGCAGAGGCTGAACTGGATAGTGGAGATGAGCAAAAATCAGGTATCTCATCAGTGGATACAACCCATATTCTGTCGGAATACAATGATGTTCAGAATTTGAATTGCCTCATTTCTAAGTTTAGCAGTGAGTGAGTCACAAAAGAACGTTTGCTGCTCAGGCAGGGTGTGCTTTTCCACAATGAGACAGATGAGTGAAAAGTGCCTGGTGTTCTTTATTTTTATTTTCTGCCATTGTGGGCTTTTTGTTGTTGTTCAAGAGGTTCTCAGAATGTCAGCATACCTGAATATTTCACAAGGAGAAACATTCATTGTGTGGTGGCAATGAGGAGATCTCTATATTGCTTATTAAAACTGTTCAGGCATAGAGAAACCTTGAAGCCAGGATAAGCTTTTCAAACTTGATTCTGATTTAAGCTATAAGGGGGTGACAAACTCACTCCAAGGCTGGATCTAGATACATTTTTTTAAAAAAGTTTTTCGGGAAAACGCATTGTAAACTTCATTATAGGAAATCACGTTGGCGAAAGATGGGACTCCACAGTGCCACCTGGTGTCACAGTGTTATAACGCATATAAAACACTTTTTCTTTACTAATGTACAGTGGTGCCTCGCAAGACGAAATTAATTCGTTCCGCGAGTTTTTTCGTCTAGCGAATTTTTCATCTTGCGAAGCACGAAATCCCATAGGAATGCATTGAAATTCAATTAATGCGTTCCTATGGTCAAAAAAAGTCCAAACAAAGCCAAATTTGGTACAACAAGAGTTTATTAAGTGCTCTTTAAAGTCACACCCACCACACAGAAATTCAAATCCAGAGTTTTTAAAAAAACAGCAGAGTGGCCCAATGGTCACAAAAAATCATAAAAATGCAGAAAAAAAACACACAAGCTTCCAGATTCTTGCAAACCCCTCCCCAACACCAAGTCCTTGAATTCCAAACACCCCAACCCAAAATCCAAAACCCCCCAAAAAAGTTTTAAAAGTTTAACTTACCAAATGGCTGCAAAAGAAGTTTTGGAAAAGCTTCAAAAATCACCAAAGTCTTTAAAAACCTCAAAAAAGGCTACCACACCGCGTTCTATGAGTTGCTCCTCGAAGTCAAGTCGCAACTGTATTAACGGTGTTAAGAAAAACGAAACAAACTTGCAAGACGTTTTCGTCTTGCGAAGCAAGCCCATAGGGAAATTCGTCTTGCAAAGCAGCTAAAAAAACGCAAAACCCTTTTGTCTAGCGAGTTTTTCGTCTTGCGAGGCATTCGTCTTGCGGGGCACCACTGTAGCTGAGTCCCAAGTGTGTTGGCCACAACAGTGAAACATTATATTAAAGGGGAATGTGGTGGTATTGCTATAACAAGTTTGGGCAATTTTTCCAGGCTGTGCCTGGAAACCCATAGTGAACCCTTCTGAGGACTGTAGGCCAGTAGTAGGTGGGGCCAAACCGAAGTGTGTGGGTTAAACTGGAGTGGGCAGGACCAGTGATAGTAGCAAGTGAGGTCGCTTCACATACTCTCTTACACATGTGCAAATGCTGACTGAAGTCCTACTGCTTAGCTAATTTCCAATTAGCTGGACAGTGTATTCATATCAGAAGCTCCTCATGAAAATGAGTGAAGATGAAAAATCATGCATGAAGATTCTCCCCCCAAAACATTTCACATACTTGGAGTTTAGACAGAATGCATATTAATGACCCTTGTGAAAATCAATGATAAATGTAGCTGCAATCAAGTTCATCGGCTGAGTCCTTCCATGTGAGAGCCTTCATAGGGGGAGTTAAGTGTGCTCATTTAATAATAATAATAATAATAATAATAATAATAATAATACGATTTTATTTATATCCCATCCTCCCTGGCCAAACCGGGCTCAGGGCGGCTAACATCAAAGTATATAATACATTAAAACATAAAATCCAGCAATCGACTGAAATACAGTTTAAAATCAGATTAAAATCAGAATAAATCAGATCATAGAATCTTAGAATCATAGAGTTGTAGAGTTGGAAGGGACCCTAAGGATCATCTAGTCCAACCCCCTGCAATACAGGAATATGCAGCTGTCTCATAAGGGGACTGAGCCTGTAGCCTTGGTGCTATCAGCACCATGCATGCCCTCTGTTTGTAATAATTCAGGAAAACTGAGACAGTCACTGTATGGAAGAAGTCAAGTGTGTGGAGAAATCAAACCTTTTAATCTAATTCTTTTCAATTTCTGTATCTGTTTGAAGAAGTAGACAAGACAGGGAAGCAATAGCATACAGGTATGGTCCATGAAAACAGTCAGGAATGTTGCTGTTGGATCCTTTAAGGAGATATAGGTCTGTGCAACAATTGACTCTCCCAAATCATCTCTGCAATGGGCCCTTGTTACTGAACCAGTTTCATGTGATACATGTGAAAATATCCCGAGTATGAACCTGCACATCATTTTCACTGCTTGCATGCATCAGTAGAATTCATGCTTCATCTAGGAATACAGTCCTTTTCAACGGAGTAATTTATCACTTTCATCTGTCACTTTTATTTAGCATATAGTAATCAAAGTGGGATAAAGCAAGCCATTACAGTGAAAATATATTTTATCTTTCTTGAAATGGCTCACAAGTGCTCACACTAATACTTAAAGCCCTAAATATCTGGGCTGTAAATATCTGAGATGCCCCCTCCTTCTCTGGTGGCAGCCCAGGAGGGTACATTCTCTGTGGTAGCCCCTACATTGTGGGATTCTCCCACAATGCATCTGGCACCTTCACTGTACAGCTTTTGGAGGTTGCTGAAGATGCCGCTCTCTACCCTGGCTTTTTGTACCTGAGATATGTGTTTTCAGGACCCATCCTATGCTTCTGACTGTAATTTGTTTCAATTGTTTTTAATAATGAAGTTTAAATTGTTGTAACCTGTTCTGGGAACTACTGGTGAAGGGTGTGTAACAAATTTATTATTAATAATAAAATGCTATTATTGTCAACAATAATAATGATGCAGTCATTCTGACTTTTCCTCTTGAATCTCAGTGGAAGCAATATTTGGTTCTGCAAGTTGATGTCTTTCCCACTAATTCCTGCTCCCAGTACTTTCAGGTCCAAAGGGCATCACTATTGGTATAATGATTCTGACACCTTACCCAATCCAGCAGGCTTTCAGAAGAAAAAGATCTATTTTAATCTGCACAGACTCGTCTTAAGAAGGGGGAACAGCTCCTTTAGCAAGTTTGATGTAAAATATCTCATTTACAATCATATCAGGTGTCTGCCTAATGAATTCTTTTAGGGAAATTCTTTCTAAGTCACCTTTCTGATGTACACACCAGGAATTGGACATGCTTGAAATTAGCTGCATGCCAGCTGCTATCTGCAGGGGTTGCAACCCTTGTTATGAGTACTGGGGTTACAAACAAATATTAAGCCCCCCAATATTAATTCCAATTCATAGCAAAATTAATTTTAAGTATTGAGATGGTTCACAGGTTCCAAATCTTGTTGCCTATATTATGTTAGAGTCGGACCTGACTAAATGACTAAACAAATACAGTGGTACCTTGGGCTGCATACACTTCAGGTTACAGGCTCTGCTAACCCAGAAATAGTACCTCGGGTTAAGAACTTTGCTTCAGGATGAGAACAGAAATCGTGTTCCAGTGGCACAGCAGCAGCAGGAGGCCCCATTAGCTAAAGTGGTGCTTCAGGTTAAGAACAGTTTCAGGCAGTGGCGTAGCGTGGGTTGTCAGCACCCGGGGCAAGGCAAGTAATTTGCGCCCCCTAACCCGTGGATTTGCGCCCCTAACCCTAACCCCCAGATGTTGCGCCCGGTGCGGCCGGCCCCTCCTGCACCCCCCACGCTACGCCACTGGTTTCAGGTTAAGTATGGACCTCTGGGACGAATTAAGTACTTAACCTGAGATACCACTGTATTATGTTATGAACTGCTGCAAGTATGACAAAAGGCAATTGCATATTTATCCTTTTTTTTAACTTCAGAGCAAAAGAGGGTGGAGAGAACTGCTTGTTTTTGAAGATGGTTGTAAACATTCTAATTTATAATTGTGTCTGAAGTGAAAATAGTTTTTTAACACTTCCTGTTACTGATTATTTTGATTTGGGGGTTTTTTTTTGGAGGGTGTATGTGTAAACAGTGGCAGAGATCCAAATAATCAGACATGGAGCTTCCATACATGAGCTGATGCTTTTGTACATATTCCAAGGCTCCTCACAGCACCTCAATCCATCATGTTTCTCCAAAGGTAACCTGAAAGTTGGAACTCCTTGGAAACCATCTCTGATGTAGCAGTTCAAATGAAGAATACTCCTGTTCACAGATGCATTGCACACATATACTGTGTGAACAGAAGAGCAGGTTTAGGACTGAATTTAGGAAGTAAAGAAATTTGACCTTAAAATCAATCCATAAAGGAGCCTTTTTCATCATCATCATCATCATCATCATCATCATGAACTTAGGTGAATTTGAAAACAGAACTCAAAATTATGAAATTTTCCTGAATTTTGAAGGTATGGAATGTGATTCAAAGTCTCATACAAAAATGTCAAGAATGATGTGTAGTGCTTAGGAAAATTTGAATAATAAAAGCTGATTTCCATCCAAGTGCCTGAAAATTCAGGGCAACTCCAAATCCTGCCAATCATTTGCTGCCAATCAAGTTTTACAGAGCTTAATCAAAACAATGAATATATTTGTACAATGAATTTCCCAAACACTTCCTTTGCCTCCTCCTTTCCTTTTTATGTTCTGCTACAAATGATCAAAAGGAAATAACTTGAAACTGCCAGAAAGGTACCTTGCAACTACTTTTCATACAGTGAGTCTAGCATGAAATGTAGTCCCGGTATTGTTTTCAGATTATTATGCCTCATCTTAACTCATCTTAACTCACATTGCTCCTCCTTTTGCAAGCAAGCAAACCAGACAATATGTCTTACTAAACTATAACAAAGAGCCTTGTTGGGCCTTTAAAAAAGTAACAGATTTATTATAAAACAAGCTTTCATGGGCTACAGTCCACATTGTCAGGTGTGTGAAGTACTGTATTTAGTAAACGCAGGAGGACTTTGAACAACCGAGTTGGAAAAAATGGAAATGCAGAAAGTACAGGCAGTGAAAACTACATTATCAAACACACATGTCTGGCATTAACTTACTTAATACATTTAGTGTGATTTTATTTAAACTTGATCCCAATTCAAGCTGCAGCTGATAGGCTTGAACCTCTTGCATTGATGAATTTTCATTCAAAAGTTTCACATTGCGGTCTCTTGAAGACTCCTTTATTCAGGAATTACCATTTTAATGTCAGTTACAGATAGGAATGGAGTAGGAATATGTTGCAAATGGACTATCGAGTGGATTTCCTTTCATTCACCCATTTTGATCCCCATATCACAACACAAACTCTTGCTACGAGTGCCTTTTGCCTTGGTTCTTTACAATGAATGTTTTTTGGGGTTTTTTAAATGCACACATTATGCACAAATAGATATGTAAATTGTTTTGCAATTTATGTCATTTGTCTATTTATTGAAGTATAATTGCTGCTTACCTGTGACAGGGGCCTCATTGCTAGGCTTTTTCCTCAAGTGTTGTTTGTTGACTTCGTGTGTTTATACACGTTTGTTGCTAGAGGCAGCCTATAGGCACTTGTGTTGAAATCTTAACCATGTCTGCTCAGAAGTAAGACCCATTGACTTCAATAAGACTTACTTCCAGGTAAGTGTATAGTTATGACTGCAGCCTGAATGTGCTTTCTGTTGTGAATTTTAAAAACCTGTTTACTTTATCTGTGCTCCTCAGTTAAAGTCTCAGGATTTAAAACACAATATTGGGTTTATTGTAAACATTTAAAACATAAATGAGCATTATGTTTTAAAAATGCACACCCATGGCCATTTTCTGTATAAAATACGCATTTATGGGGGGAAAAACACATGTTGCATTGCAAAAAGGATTTATATAAGTGGTGTTAGAGTGCTATAAAATGTTAAAGATGCCTCTATGAATTAATACAATCCAGGGGACAAACAACAAAATGTCAACAAGGTGTTAAACTACCCTTCTCTGATGTCTGAATGAGGGACATGAGATAGGACTGGATTCATACTGAACTGTAAAATAATATGACAGTTCTGCCAGATGATGGCATGTGCCACCTTGGAAGATGAATGGATGAAATCCTGATGTTGTGGCTGGCATTATTAGGTCTGCAGCAGTGTTCCCAGATTAGGCAATCATCTTGCTCTTTGCTTTTCTGGATGATATGCAAAACAAAAGCAGCACCTACCCACCCCAATTATCAGGCCATTTTTCTTTCTCTGAGAGGTTGGCAATGCTACCTTCCACTGAAGGATGATGCCTTCTGAACTTTGCAATAAGTGTGCAGGTTAATCTGTCATGGTCATTCAAATCAACAACAGACCACTTAATCATACCCCTAGAGTAAGTCGGAATTGTGGTTGTTAATTACTCTGTAATCGTTCCCTACTGCTTATATATCCGAAATGGCACAACACACATACACACCGGGGGTGGAGCAGATCCATAGCTGTCAACTTTCCCCGTTTTTTAGGGGAAATTCCCTTATTCCGAATAGGATTCCTCACAGGAAAAGGGAAGTGTGGACAGCTATGGGCATATCTGCAATCTCAGGAAAACCCCAAGGTTTACAGAAGTACCAAAATAAAAAAATCTGGAAGGGGAAGTTGTACATGGAGAAACCCTCAAACCAGAGAAGAGTTGGCATGCTTAGTGGTCACTGAATTCTGACTTTTTTGGGGGAAACAAAAGGTATTGGAAATAGATTGAAATATTCTGGAAGAGGGTACTGTTTGCTAAAATCCTGTTGTGGGTGGGTCCAACTTATGAATAACTGTTCTTTGAGAAAGACAACAATCTATTTTGGAGGGGATGCCATCCTGGCTATTTACATCAACTGAAGTATTGCATGGACATTGCCATATATGTTGATGAACAACCGAAATAAGCCTTTGCCTACTGCAACCTACACTTTAAATGAAATCTGAAGACATAATATTGCTGGTGATTAAAGGAAATGGAAAGGAGCTGGTTTACAGTCATTGTGCTGATAGGAAAAGCCTTGGAAAACCAGCTGAGTCGGGAAACAGACGGAGTATCATGGAACAAAGAACAGGAGCACTCTACAGTGTAACATTTTGCAGCAAGTTGCTATTATTATTATAAACCTGCCTGGACCCTAAGATCATCCTCTGAGGCACTTTCCCCACGTGCTTCTTCCATAAGAGATCCAGAGGGTGGCGACACAAGAACCGACCTTTTCTCCGGTGGCTCCCCATTTGTGGAATACTTTCCTCAGGGAAGCCTGTATGGCGCCTTCATCACATATCTTTAGGCGTCAGGCAAAAATGTTTCTCTGATCAACATTCCATAGCTTTTTAATTGTGTCTATGGGTGGGTGGGGGGTATTGGTTTGTTCTGTTTTAATATGTATTTTGTGCTGTGAACCAAACCAGCCGTACTCCCCTAAATCCGCCTCTGATTGCAGTGAAGAAAAAGGGGTGTGGGAGGGAGAGACAATAGCACGGGATTGATCAAATCTGTATATATTTGAAATCAGCCTTACATAAACTTTGTTCCACTGAGCAGAGCATAACCTACCATCCATATATAATGCACCACCAGGAATCTAATGCCCCCCTTTTTTCTGCCTGTCTGGCGCTATAAAACAGGGCTGGGGGGGAATGAGGAATGGTTCACAGTTCATGGCCAGGCTGCTGCATATAGCTTGGTTGGTAGCAATTTTTAAACAGTTTGAAACAGTTCACTTCCTTTCTGTGATTACCAAATTTCAGAAGAATGGTCGTGAACAAATGTTCACAAACACATGTATCCCATGAACACCATGATGACGTCCTATGAGCTGATAAGTAAATATTTTTTAAAAAAGAAAATTCTGCCTGGATTATGGAATTAATTCAGGTGCAACTCTATTGAACTGAAAGGTCAGTGATGTTGCAAGCCTAATGAAAACTGTGTGGTAATAAATAAAGCTTATATAAGAACTGTCATGCTGGTAGCAGTCCTAGGTCTGCAATTTACACGGAGGACACATCCACATGGGACTTGCCTGGAAGATTGGATATGATTAATCACAACATCCAATCTCTGCAAGCCATGCATCTATTTGACCAAGTTCTTTTCTTTGGACCTATGACACCAATATTCATCCCTCCCAACCATCCATTTGATTCTGTAGAATAAAAGCTTCTGAAAATCCATGCTTGTGTTAATGGAGTGATCGCTCTAGCAATGCAATCAGAAATGACCCTACCTTAAAAATATTGATAAAGTCACAAGGCTTATGTTTTAAGTTCTTCTGATAATATGGCCCTATTATTTTCAACGATGTTTTTACACTGTGTCTCTTCCCAGTTTCTTCTTTCCGCAAAGTGTAATAATATTGTGCAAGCTGATGGGGGGGGGGGGAATTGACATAGGACAAAAATTGCCCTATAATTTCAAAATATATTTTATAGACAAGTGCTCCTCTTTCCTTGCTTGAGTTCAGAAAAGAAATGGCAATGGCATTCCAAGGAGGCTGTGAATTTCAAGGGGAAATCCCAAACATATGGTAAATGGATTGCTGGATCAGATCAGGGGTATAACTCCCTGAATATTTGGTGAGTTAATGCTTTGGTGCTAATTTCTAGTCAAGATATGGCAATAGTTCTGTTTTCAAACTTTCTGTTTTCAAATCTTGATGGATATGGTGGGGACTTAGGAGTGGTGCTGGGCAAAGGTCATTGTGCTAAGGGCAGATGTGAACCACTTTGTCATGATCCCACAAATTGTCTGCATGTTGAAGCTATTGATGTGGATGAGGGAGGAGAGGGAGAAAGGAGATATAGGAGAGGAAGGTCTGCAACTCAATGGCAAAGCACCTGTTTGGCAGTTAGAAGTCGCAGGTTCAGTCCCTGGCATCTCTAGGTAGAGCTGGGGGAGAACTTTGTCTGAAATCCTGGACAGCTGCTGAGCTAAATGGATCAGTGACAGCCACCTACTTTCTAAAGTCCTTGTGGGCTCCTCTTGGCAGTACGCATGAAATACTTCAGAACAGATGGCCAGCCACCTCAAGCTTGGTAGTGTGAATCAGATGTTGGGGGGGACCGAGTCTGACACTCCACACTCCCCAGCTCCCCCCTGCCCCCCACAAAATATGAGCACTGCATCAGAGCTAACAGTGCTGGTAGTCCCTTTGACAGAGCTCCATTACATCTGCATTTGAGATGTGGTTTGTTGCAGTGTTTGAAGGACCAAGGCTACTGAGCTGGGATTAGCACCATTGTTGAGATGTTCATTTACTGTTTTCAGTACAAGTATTAAGGAATACTGTTTCTCCACAAGGTGGTAGAAGTGAGCAATTAATTATAATATACCATCTACAAAGCTCACACAGTTTTTATTGGAATTTAAATGCCATCATTTAGGTCTTACCTAAACTATGGAATATGAAAAGAAGTGCTAGCATGCTTTGTATGAAATAGAAATATTTCTATTTCTGTTTGACCTATCTTCCATGTGTAGTGTTCCACCACAGAGCAGCGATTACTTTTTTGTTTATTCAGAGATAAAAGCAAAATGGAAGCATCTTTCCCCACTCTCTGCCTATACTGGGCCTATACCGACCGGCCCTACGGATAGTGTTGGACTTCAACCCCCATAAGCCTCAGCCAGCCTGGCCAATGGGCAGGTATTATGGGAGTTGCAGTTCAGCAACCCCAGAGTCGTTTGCGACTGGACTGAACTGTCAGGGGTCCTTTACCTTTACCTTTAACATCTCTGGGATGTGGGTGGCGCTGCGGTCTAAACCACTGAGCCTCTTGGGCTTGCCGTTCAGAAGGTCGGCGGTTCGAATCCCCGCGATGGGGTGAGCTCCCGTTGCTCGGTCCCAGCTCCTGCCAACCTAGCAGTTTGAAAGCACGTCAAAGTGCAAGTAGATGAATAGGTACCACTCCGGCGGGAAGATAAACGGTGTTTCCGTGCGCTGCTCTGGTTCGCCAGAAGCGGCTTAGTCATGCTGGCCACATGACTCAGAAAAACTGTTTGTGGACAAACATCGGCTGCCTCGGCCAGTAAAGCGAGATGAGCATCGCAACCCCAGTCGTTCACGACGGGACTGTCAGGGATCCTTTACCTTTACCTTTACCTTTAACATCTCTATTCCTGGTATGTAGTGGGATTATGGAAAGATGCAATTAATCACTAGAATCACTTATTTATTACTTTGTCCAACAAAAACTAGAAACTGAAGAAAGCAGAAGCTATAAGATTTTTTGCTATAAGAATTTAATATTTGTGTTTTGTTTGTCACTGTAACACATAAGGATATATGTGTATCTGTATTCGGGGGGGGGCTCAATATGTTCATAAATGTTTTGGAAAAGATCAAAAACTCTTTGCATGTGAAGACCCCCAAACCACCCCCAAAATAAAGACACAATAGACACAGAATTTAGTTTAAGGTTTTTGGCATTAATTTTGGCCACAACTTTATTGATTACAGCATGTGAGTGGTTGCTTAGGCATTGGTTCCAGACTATCTGAACCTGCACAGTGGCAGGAACAGGACTGACACTGGGCACCACCATATGTCAGTAAGGGAAAGCATCCGGGGGGGGGGCGAGAAGCTGGCTTTGATCTCACAGCTCACCCCAGATGCTCCCAGGGGCACTGGCGTGGCCCTAGCTCCTTGACAGGGTTTGGACAAAAGCAAGGCGAGCCCCTGGATTCCTTTAACGGAATTCTCTAGCAGCAGTGATGGAGGGGCAGGCATAGCCAACCACTTCCCCTCCACAAAACATTGAACCAATGCCTAACCACCAACCTTACAAAGCTGTGACGATTTGCTACACAGTAGGCAAAAACCAAATGGCAACAGCCAATCGGCCAAATGGCAAAATTCCTACTGGGCCCCTGCTCCAAAACAGATGACCCCTAGACAGGCATAGCAAGGCCAAAGAACAGCCCTAAATATATGGTGGGAGGGTGGGTGATCCAATGCATGTTGCAGGAAAGAGAAAGCTCCCAGCAACGTGCAGCAGCTTAAATAGCCCCTTGGTAGCCAATAGATGACCCAACAGGCCAAATTTCTACCCCAGCAACCGAGGGGCAACCAATGGGGTGTTGTGGCTATCCAAACAGTCCCACCCCACAACAGGGAGGCAGTTTAGGTGATCTCACCATAACACCTGCCCTCCATGATGGAGGACACAATTTTCGAAAAATCAGAATATAAATGTGCAGTGCTTTTTTCTTAAAAAAAAAAGTTGTTTAGGAGTATTCTCATTTTCCTACTCATATTGAAATACTGCCCCTCAATGAGGCCAAACTTAGATTCACAAAATGTTTAAGGGTATGTGTACTACCGCATACCCCAGAAAAAGCACTGTAAGTGTGTTTGTGTTCTACATTTCATTTATTCTACCACATGCTTCTTCATGATCTTTGCCAGAGAGTGCCATCTGCAACTCAGTTGTATAGGTGAGCCAGAAACCATACCCTCTCATCCAGATGCTGTCATCTTACAGCAAATTAAACTATTTTTCCTTTCCCTTTTTTTTGATAAGCAAAGGGATTATTGTACAGTGAAGTTCCGAGAGTCAATGGGGACAAAAAACTTTCCATAAGGATGACTCATCTGCTTCATAAGCATTGCCCATAATGTTCCAGAAAAGTGCTTTTGGTTGCTTCCTCCACATTGCTTGGGTATTTAAAGAGCTATTGAATTTAACTGTGGGGAAAGCTCTCTGTCAGTCCACTTCCTGCTTTTATAGTTAAGTACCTTCCAAATTATTTTCTTCCTTACTTCCTTAGTTTCAGCTCCAGACTTCCAGTATGCACCTCTGCATTTCCTACCTCCTAAAGAAAAAGAAGAAATTAGCAAGAATTATGCTTCCACCCCCTAAAATGACATTCCCTAGCCCCACATCGCCTTGTCAGCATTTGGTGGTCCCTACATATTTAAGCCTTCAATCCTAATAATCCTAACCTGAATGCAAGTTCCATTGACATTGGTTCTTCTTACTCCTGATAAAGCATATTTAGGATTGGGTGCTAATTATGAATAGTACATTTTTTGGCAGACCAGATATTTGAGAGTTGTAACTTAATGGTCGTGTAACCTTCTCTAATGTCTTTAGTAGCTTTATATGTTTGATAGAGTATTTCATTGATCATTTTTATTTCCTGTTTTGCACCCTGTCCTGGTATCAGTATTGATGAAGAACAGGTTATAAATATTTTAATAAAATAATAATAAGTATACTATTTTCATAACTTCCATGTTTGCTAAAAGGAATGCTTTGCTTCTGATTAAAATAGGAAGTGACTGGCAGATTCAAAACCTCCGTCAAGAAATATATTACAGTTTCACAATTTCCCCCAGCTGGATTTCCTCTGTTCCCCCAGGCCTTTTTCAAACCAGGGTACCTGAATCTAGAGTGGCACAGAATATTTTTAACTTCAGTAATGAAAGAAATGTATGAGAAATCTAAATAAAGTTGCCACTCATTTTCAGAATAGACTTTTCTTTGTCATTCACTTGTCCAATACTGCCTTGTGTGACTAGCAATAAACTATAACATAGAAAAAAAAGTTGTCAAGCGTGGTTCAACAAAATGAACCCTGGAAATGCAAGAACCTAAAGAAATGGGCTGTTCTTTAAAATGTCACACAGCTAGGCCTCTCAGGGGCTCTCTTGCCTCAGTTTCCCATCAATCAATCTCTTGTTGAAGAGGAGATATATCAGTCAAAGCTGTTGTCTCATCACAGAAGGCAATTAAGGTTAATGTGCCCAGAACAGAGACTGAGGCTCTTATTACATGTTAGAGACCTCGCGTGGAAATGAAACCCTCCGTCACACCAAAAGACACATCTTGCAATTTTACTTCAGCCTGCAGGAGATATGCACACACATATGCATAAGTTGAATGGACAGTTTCCAAATAAGCATTCTCTTGCTAGCTGGGGATGTTGGGAGTAAAGCAACAACACTTGTAATAAGTTAGCTGAATCAGTGTGGAGCAATGGACAACCCAGTCTTCCCTGGCTGATTCCTTCTTGAGATTGTTGTCATTTAGAGTGTTTCATAGAATCATAGAGTTGGAAGAGACCACAAGGGCCATCGAGTCCAACCCCCTCTGGCCCTGCTTCCTTCCTCCTTTCCTTCCTTCTGTTAGCATTAGTTCTGGACCTTTTTTGTTGCTTTCATGATTATAATGGCCATATTTGAGCTTGTACTCAGAATGGCTTTGTTCTGTCATGAGTAATAAACCTTAAATTTATTTATTCTATCAATCAGCAGACTTACCAGATTATTTCTGCACTCTGGTGCTATATATACCCGCAAGTTATGTGTGGGTTATGTTCCAGAGATCATGCCTAAAGCCAAAGTCGCATATAGTCAAAACACATGTGGTGCTACTCCCTTTCTGCCCCTATCAGAAAAAAACATCTGCGCATCTTTGTGTTTCTATAGAAATAATTTAGAAACTTTTTATCACTTTTTGAAATCAAGTTGTACTGCCTGTCTTTTCTTGCTGCTGTATGGAAAAGCACGTGAATCTGACCTTTGAAGGGTTTGTAAGTAAACCATTTTAACTTTCCAGATGTGTGGTCTCTTTCTATGCTAAAGTTTCTATGCTTTGCAAGAAACTTAGGAGGGGATATTTTAAAGGTCTAAGAGCCTCTATTGCCATGCATTACTGGTTGCATGTTTTGTGATTTTAAATCTCTGCTGTGGATCACTCATCAAAGAATATTTGCTCCAAATCTGGAGCTAGGCCTCCAGAGAAACCTCCTTTTATTCTTAACCAAATTACTAAAATACCGACACAGTACACCCTGGGGTTTTACATGTTGGCCAAGACCTTGCCACATGAGCAAGTGCTGATTGTGGAATCTCACTTTTATTCTAAATGCTGCTGAATATGCCATCATTCTACGTAAGTGCCTCGTGCCAAAGCAAAAATGGAATTATTAGTTACACTGAATAAAAATAGCACTGTGGGGAACTCATTATTATTCCTTACCTTGAAGGCCTGCTTCCAAAGGAGTCTTGGGTTAATGAGAACAGCCCATTCTACCCCACAGCTCCTATTATCAATGATAAATGTGTTTGAAAGGAAAGTGTTAGCAATTTTCTAAGCAACAACCTTTACTAAGGTAAAAAAAAAGTTTGTCTCCTCCTGCTCCTTTAAGTACTGGTACTGGTGTGCTTGGTAAAACTTGGACTCTGTGTCTACAAGGAGCAGCATTCATTCATTCTAAATATTTGTATCCTAGCCCTGAGGTGGTCCCAAAGCAGCTTGAAAAGATTCTTGAAATAAAATCATACATCTAACACAGGAACAAAAATTATGCAGTGAGACTGAAATAGCCATGTTATTGGTTGTTGGCATCTGTCTGTCTCAGGAGTCAATGGAAGAGTGTGCATTTGGGGGTAAGGTCAAACCATTGGCGTGTTACAGTGCCTGCTGTGGCTGTGGAGACCAATATAGGAGAGAGATGTTTTATTGCACGTGGGGTGGATGAAGGTATCCAGTTGTGCTGCTGCAGATGCACCATGGTGTTTCTTCTCTCTGCATTCTTCCCTGTAGTCATTCATCCTCTGGTCACTGTGTGGATACATGACCGGACTCTCTCTAAGTGCTGCAATCATATGCAAGGGATTCTCACAGGGCAGGGTTACTGTCATCAGCCTTCATGTCATGTCTGCAGAAATCGTTGTAACACAGAGTTAGTCTGCCAACAGGCCTGGTGCCTGAAGCCAGTTCCTAGCAGTGCATGTCCTTGGGATCCTTCCATTCTGTGGACATGACCAAGCCAGCATAGACGTCGCTGAGACAGAAGTGTGGACATGCTGGGAATGTGGGCTTGGGAGAGCACATCCTTGTTTGAGACTCTGTCCTGCCATAGGATGCCCAAAATCTTCCTGACGTAGTGCAAATGGAAGGCATTGAGGCACCCCTGGTGGATGCAAGTTCCCCACGACTCATGTTATAACAGCCACCTGGTTTAGCAGGACCATCCAAATTCATAACGACAGCTGAAGAAACAAGTGCTAATTCAACAACGTTAACAGAAAGTTCCACAGACATCTCTGGCAATGCTAATCACATAACGTTGCACACTGATGACTTCACTTCAGTATCCAGGCATGTGTTCCCTGGCGTGTATGACCCCATGATTTCACCTAGCCTGGTAACACCCCCTCAAAACACACACACACACACACACACACACATACACACACACACACACACACACTATCCACATACAGTATACAGTTGGTCAACCAGAAACAGATAACAGTGCCCTTTGTTCAAGGCAGACCACTATGATGCAATGAGGAGGAGCACAGCAACCAGCACCTGTATCTAAATTGACGCCTTCCATCATGGGCTAAGTGAGAACCAGCAACTTAGTCCTAGTCCCTTGCCACCCTCAGATGATATCAGAGGGAGCTGCTGCCTCCCGGCAGACTCTTTCCACCATGAGCTGAGTGAGATCCAGCTTCTCACCTCCACTCTTGAACACACTGCCTGGCATTGTTATCATGGGAAGACTACTTCCATCACAATTCTGTAAACTTTGCCTATTGGTTGGGAGATCCAAGCTATGGTGATCTACGCTCGAACAAATGAATAGCATGTCTTACACTATAAACTACACTCTGAATTGATTTCAAAGAAAGGTCACACTGTGAAGATTTCAGCCTTAGTTGAAATATCATACTCAGCTTTTACTTATATTGGATGTGATCCAACCCAGAGAAAAGTCTGCTTAAATTCTAGAATGTTTAATAAGACTTAAGCATATTTAATTTGGGCTGGGTGGAGGCCTTTGTCTCTGTTTGTTATGTGTTGAGGTTATGATGGTAACATCTCACATAGTGATGCTTGGAATGCAGACAACAAAATACTGCAAATAATTTGAGAGTTTTGATTCCTCTGGTGGATGAGGTTGTCTATATTTAGACAGAGAATGTCACGGCTAAAATGGCCGCTGTTTCTTTAATGCGAATAAAGCTGGGTCAGCATGACTCAGCGGCCTGCACCAAGTTGTATATATAGAGTGAGAAATGTTAGTTTGCCGAGGCTGGTGTTTGGGTTGGTTGGTTAGTTAGTTAGTGCGTGCGTGCTGGTGTGTATAGTTATTCAGTCGTGTTTTGCACAAGGACTTTTAAGAATAAAACTCTGCAAGGATATTCTCGTGGACTCTTTTATGCCGACAAGGGTCCGAGGACCAGGCTGAGGAGACAAAGGGAGGTCAGAACCCTTTCCTTCTTTTTTTTGCTTTTTACAAACACTGGCAGAGAAAACTTTCAAAGATCCTTTTGAATGTAGGAGTGAGTTGTTGGGTGCTGGTGGTAAAGTGGCAGAGGCATTATTATCTTGCCTGCCAGTGTGGCCTCGTATGGCACCACTAAACTCATGATTGTAGGAGCAGAAAAATGAGAAAACTATTAACAGAAGAGCATGAACCTGTCACTCAAGAACCCAGAAGTATTTAATTTTGTCAAGGGGAAAATGAAATCTTGAAAAGTCTATAGGTACCATACACTTCTTTTGCTTCAATTAGATATCTGGTTAGTTTCCTTTTACTTCAGTATATCACGTTATTCTAACACATTAAATAAGATAGTACATTGCTTAACAACTATTATTGTAGCTTTGTTCTTTATTTTTTGAAACACTCAAGGCAGGGAAATATGAACAGAAAGTACAATGTGGAAATATAATCCACCATTATATCCTTTGAGGACCACTAACATTCTTTAACAATCAAAGGCTTCAAACAATTTCTATTAACTTCACGGGAGTGGAGAATTCCAAGCAGCCTTCACAAAATGAGAAAGAATGAATGAACCTGTCTCCCAGCTGGATGAAATGCTGGTAGAGAGAAGGACCGTGAATGTCAACATTCTTATTCTCTGCTGGAGCAATGTTCTCCAGAATATGAAACATCAGGCTTTGAGAATTAGGGTTCTTGAATGAATGAGTTTTCTTCTTTCACTCCTTCATTGATCAAGATGCAGCTGAGATGACTCAGATGTCAGGCTTGGTGGTGGTGGTGGTGGAGGAGGTGATGATGATGAATGGGACTGTTGCTGCTCATTATGCCTGGAAGGCAGCACCTGAAAACTTTGCTAATCAAGTCATTGATAGCCTTATACAACCATTTCCTTCTGAAGTCTGTAAGTGCTTTAAAATTTGGCTATGTAGCTTTGTCTATTTGTTCAAATAAACCTTACAGGAATCATCCTGGGAGTATACATTAGACATACTACCATTTTTATTTTTAATTGAAATTTACTTTGCCGCCTAATAATGCATACTTCCCTGCATAATGCAGATATCTGTTCTGGAATATACTATGTGTTTCTTTGTTTCCTATTGTTTAGATTCTTAGAATTTGGAGTTTTGGTTTGAAATTCTAGTTCCCATGCTATTCACTCCAGTCAAATAAACTTTTTATTAGAGCAAGAGACATTGGACTTTAAAAGTAGTTTACCAAATATTAATGGTTGACAGTAAAGGCAGTGGCTGGAGGAAACAGTATATGAAATAGTCAAGGGTGCTGCTGGGGTGTGGCCCAGGGGTTTCATACCCCATGTCTTTTGGCCAGGAGTCAGATCTCCTGCCTCTTCCTGCCCTGGCTACTGCACTCAAATGAAAGACTCTGACTTTCAGCAAAATGGCAAAAAAGTAATTCATACTGCCTTGAGATTCACTCAAAATACCAGTCTCCAAATCAGGCAGATCCTGCTAGATATCCTGGTACCAAGCTGTTTAGGACTTCGTATGACACCAGGAAAACCTTCAACTAGGCCCAGAAGCATATCTCTTTATATAATACAATTGTAAGGATGCCATCACACTGCAGTTTGTGTGGAAGTGTGGCAGTAGAATTACAGGCAGCTGACTCAGGCAGGCAGATGATAAGAGGAACAGCCAGTTTCAGCCTCAGCAGCATTGCAGGAGGGAAACAGCAGCAGAACAGGGTGGTTGCTGGGCCTTTCCCAGCCATTCCTCTGTGGCAGGGGTCCCCAAACTAAGGCCCACGGGCCGGATAAGGCCCAAGGGACTCATTTGTAAGGCCCGCAGCGACCCCCGCCACCCGCTGCTGCAGCCTGCTCTTACTGGCGCTGCGCTGCACAGCTGCCCACTTCCGGGTCGGAGGAGCACCGGAAATAGCTTGTGCGCATGTGCAAGCGTTATATGTGCATGTGCAAGCGTTATTTCTGGTGCACATCCGGGTTGGAGGAGGCCCATGCACATGCACACAAGCTATTTTCGGTGCTCCTCTGACCCGGAAGTACACTGGAAATAGCATGTGCACATGTGTATGGGCATGAGCTCCCCCACCCTCCGGCCCGCCGCACAATCGGCACTGGAGACACCGGCCCGAGGCATGGTAAGTTTGCTGACCCCTGCTCTGTGGTTTGTGTGGAGTGCAGTTTGGCCTCCTCTAAGGTGAGGTGGGGTGCAGTTTCAGCAAGCTGTAAAGTAAGGGTGCATGGTTTGCGTGAGCTGCGAGGTGGTGTGTGTGGTTTGAGCAAGTTTTAAGGTGAAGGGAGTGCATTGGGGTGAGATGAAAGGCAAGGAGGTGCTTTTGGAGTGAGCTGTAAGGATGCATTTATCAAAGCTGAAAGGAGAGGGAGTTGGCAAGGGGTTGGTCTAAAGTGATGGCAAGGTGTAAAAGGAGGTGGGAAGCAGGACTACAGCCCCTAGTAGAACAGTAGAAGAGCCTGCTGAACGACCAGCCCAGCATCCTATTCTTTGCATCCAGTGGCCTTTGCAAAGTCAACAGCACTCTCCTCCCTTGTGTTTCCCAGCAACTGCTTTACTGCCTCTGACAGTGGAGCCAGAACACTGCCATCTTGACAGGTTGCCACTGACAGGCCGCCAGTGCAGATCCTCAAGCAATGATGTCATATGTGCATGGCTGGATGTACCCCTCAGTACTCTAGCTGCAGCATTCTGCGCTAGTTGATGCTTCTAAACCAAGCCCTTATAGAGCACATTGCAGTAATCTAGATAGTCAGATTATCTCTGTTGCTGTGCTCCTGTGCGGATTCTTTTCTTTTTCTTTTAAAATAAGAACTGATGTTAATCAAATGTGGTAAATTGAACAGATGCTGCTTTTCCCTCATTTTATTTTCAAAAAAAGAATATGAAAGTGGGTATGGCAAAGCAGCGCCTGAATGCTTGTGAGACCTAAGAGGGTCCTACAGAAAGAAAACATTGTTTTAATATTGACAGTTCAGCTCTCATCTTCCAACACTCCTTTACAGGTCCTGCCAATTTTTCACGATTAAAATTTGCTTCTCCTTTTGGTCATTTAAAACCCAAATAAACACCCCCCTCCTCTTCTGCAACTGTCATACATGAATCCCCAGTGAAGGGCTGGGCACTCAGTACATTTGCTCGCAAACAAGGCTTGCTGTGGCATTGACATAACACCTGCTGTGCCATGTGCTTGAGGGCATATTGAATAAGCAGTGGAAAATTCAAATTGTAAAAAGTATGCAGAATCCAAAGCAAGAGGGTATTCAGCACTGAGATTAAATTTTTAGAAAAGGAAATGATGGTTGCCAAATATATAAGAAGAACAGAATTCTAATGGGTGGATAGTTAGAACACGCCAAAGTAGCAAAATGTTTTTGGGTTGACAGATACATTCAACTTGCATTGGTCAAGTAGCAGTATAAGCATCAAAAGGATATATTTTTTGATGTTCTCAAGCAATTCATTCTGAAATACAAGGGGAAATTCAGGTCAACATTGGGGTCAACTTTGGCTAACTCTTGAATCTTCAAAGACATGTTCATACGTAGCAGAATGGAGAACTTAGTATTTGCTTCAAAGTAATTACAATGCCTTGTTTATTAAATTCATAAAATCTAAGTTGGGTGGGTGTTCCAAATGCACGAGCCAAAAGAGGAAGCTCCGGGTCACGTGCATGGGTATAAATAGGTCCCTCGATCAGTTTAGACTGCGCCCCATTGGCCAGATTGAACCCAACATCGAGGGACCTACCAATCAGGTGATGTGGCTAACCAATCCAAACCACCCACAATACAGGACGTCCAGTCTCCAGGTCTCACTGCAACACGTGCCCTCTTTTAGGGAGGACACGATAAACTGGAAATTTAAAATAATAATAATAATAATAATTTTTATTTATACCCCGCCCTTCCCGGCCAGAGCTGGGCTCAGGGCAGCTAACACCAATAAAATTTCAGTAAAAACATCATAATAAAAAAAGAAAAAGATTTTTTTAAAAAAAATACAGGTTAAAATGCAATTTAAAAGATTTGAGTGGATAAGTTTAACACTGAGATTTTCAGAAAATCTATCCTTATATATATAGCTGCATGCTACCTAATAAACAAACGTTGGATTGGGCCCTATATAAATGAGAGAGATCAGGAGACATTCCTTAAAATATATTCTACTTTAAACTCTTTTATTGCTGATCTTTCCAGTGTCTATCAATCGTTTAGACTCTGAGAAAGAGAATTTCATGAAAAGTGACATCTTAATGAACAAAAGCTTTGCTGTAAGATTTTGCTGCCCATGATGCAAACGCAGCAGCTAATTAGAGTCTAGTCTACTCTAAATTAATTTGGGAGTACCTATAGTGATGGAAATTACATCCTTAACAGTACAATTGACTGACAAAGTAGGCGATGACCTGCTTGTATCTTCAGAACCAGTTCATTAGTTTGTTCTAATGGTGATTGCAGGTAAACAATGATATTTCATTATCCTCCTGCCAGCCGAATGCTGAGGTGGGGGGGGGGGGCTTGTTAACTAGAGTCTTGTAGGGTCAGTATGACTCATTCTTCCTCAATAGATATACATCTGACAGCTCTCATTAATAACCATTAGAGCTCTGTTCAGCCCCAGGATCAAACATCTGTATCCTTCAAGTTCAAAAATAAGAGCCTTTCAGGCTACAAGATGATCTTCTGCACAGTGCTAAATGTTCTGTGCTGTGCTGTCATGTCACCTTTTTATTACTTGCTATCCTGACAGAGAAATGGCGCTATCAGGACTAATATTTCTATATAATGTATTGAGCAGGTAGCTCTGAAAATGAGCATCTTTTACAGATCCTCTCCAGAGGTCAAACATAAATCTTAAGTAAACAAACCCATAAATGTGTCTCCTGGTGGAAATTTCTCCTGCAGGAAAAGAAAGAGTTTCGATTCCTCTATCAAGAAGGAGTAAACGAACAAAATTGAGTGTTTGGAAGGCCAAAGTTGTCAGGAATTTTCTTTGTCATGGATGAATACAATGGTTTAAGTAATGCCATTTTGAAAGCACACATTTAAACTAAGGGGGAGACCCTATGGCAAGATCTGCTGGGATGAGTAGCCTAGGATGCAGCAGATCTCTGCCAGCATTAAGTCCCCAATTCTAAGCACAGCTGGTGTAACTTGTTCATCTTGCCTCAGCTGGGGCTTAGCTGCTCCCAGCTTAATTTAGATCATTTTACTTTACACCAGCTTCTTGTGCATAGGATTGCTCCCTTAGACTGCAAGCCTACAACAATGAGACTTACTTCTGAGTAGATATGTAGAGGATTGCACTTCAACAGTGAACACAGATGTACTTTTTTTTTTTTTTAGTGCGGAGGAGATTTGAAAGGTGCTGATAACACTAAGGTTACAGAGTTAGTAGCTATGTAAGTTCTATTTATTATACTCTTACTAGTATAAAATCAAATGAAACAAAATTTAAAAGCAATTAGGCAGTGATGGGGAGGTTTCACCTGATCATTTTTTACTGAAGGCAAAAGAGCAGTGATGGCAGTGGGAGGGGGAGGCATATGAGGGGAATCATTACTGGGGACCTTGTAACATAAGCAAGAATTTGTTCAGGGGTTGAGGGGGATGCAAGAGATGCACCATAATGCTCTAGCAGGAGTGAGTGTGTTTGATTTAATCCAAGCAGGTGAGGCATCAAAAAATACTAAATAAATAAATAAATAGATATTTATTATAGAAAGTGGCACTGTATCCACTGTTATCTCTCTCTCTCTCTCTCTCCTCTCTCTCTCTCTCTCTCTCTCTCTCTCTCTCTCTCTCTCTCTCTCCTCTCTCCCTCTCTCCAACACATGGTCACAAAAAAACTAAACAAAAGGATAAAACCCCTCAAAGTATGAAACACTCGACACACTCTCTGTGTTTACCAGAATGTGCTAAGAGCTATGAGGAGGTGTGGCCTTCAAAGAAACATCTCTGAGCATGCTCAGAACAAATATCTATGGTTCAGATTGTTTTTATCAGGCAGACCTGCTAATGCTGTACTATGGCTGTGTGTGCTTGTCATGGCTGTATGCTAATTTTTGTGTTCTAACTGACTGCATTGACCAATTTACAACAGGAGGAGGTGGGAACTTGTGGAACTGCTAGGGCTAATGCTAGTAAAATGCTGGCTATAACAATAGTTTTAGATTAGGATTGGATGAGCAGTTCAGAGAGCTGATTGACCAGAAAATGGGAGATGGACAGAAATACCTAACAAGGTCTCTCTAAATTGAAATGGAAGGATATGATGAGGCAGGGGCATAAAGAGTGTGGGGAAAACTTTTTAATTTTTTTTTACTTCTGCCCATTTATTGAGGCAAAACCCAGACCCTCCAAGTGTCCCTATTTTCCAGGGACATCCCTGATTCAGAGAAGCTGTCTCTGTTTCTGATTTGATCACGGAACGTCCCACTTTTCCTTATGATGTCCCTATTTTCATTGGAGAAATGTTGGAGTTATCCAACCACCAATCCGTCTGAAGGCAATCCTGTACAGGAAAGTTTTTTTTAATGTTTTATTATGTTTTTATATATGTTGGAAGCTGCCCAGAGTGGCTGGGGCAACCCAGTAAGATGTGTGGGGTATAAATAGTAACATTATCATTATGGAATAGGAGTTCCTTATTTTCATCAGAGAAATCTTGGAGGGTATGAAAGCCTAATGTACAAGCCTCCACTGACTGAGGAAAATTGGAGGGCATGTTTTGGCACAGCACTATTGAATGTTGGATTTGCACTTATTTTGCCCAGGTCAGTATTTTAGCCATTTTGAGGCATTTGTTTTCCAGGCAGCAATTCAAATGTGTGCTCAGAACCTCTTCCACCACAGTTAGAAGGTACATATGGCTTCACATTTTATTGCTTTAGAACCACCTGGAATATAAGCAGCCATGAGGGGCTAAGTAATGCCTAGTGCTGCCTCATCTCTAACACAGCAGCTGATAGAATTAGAGAACATAATGTTCTTCTGCAAAATGAACAGCACATCAAAACACATTTACCTTAATTTGGTTGGTCTTAAACTTTTGAGAATAGTATGTCAAAATAACAGAAGGGGTAAGGGCAGATCCACCTTCTGTGCTTCTAGGTTGGCACAGAATCCTTCTGGGTAGGTGAACTGAGTAACAGGTACAAATATGATTTTCTTCAAATTGACGGGCAACCATCTGCAAGGAAGGTGGCCAACTTAGCCTATGGTGGGAGTGCAAAAAGCAGACAAGTAAGTTTACTTTTGCCAAGAGGTGATATTAATGATAGCCATGACTGAATGTTCATCCCACTGCTGGAAGCTTTGCTGCAAGTTTGTGACTGTCTGTTTCAGAGTCTTATAGCTACCAGCTATAAGGAACATGCATCCTCCATAATGGACGATATTGGGACAAAGTATCAAAATATACTCTACGTTGATGCATTAAAGATAGAGCATCAGTACACATTAAATGCTGACATGTCTTGTAGTGACTTCCAGGACTATGTAATGATATATATATATTAAATCTGGATTATTTAAAGGAGGTTGATACAATAGAATGTTATATCAGCGGAAGAAAAAAGAAAGGAAAAGGAAAAAAGAAACCTAAACCTCGATCCAAAGGCATCTTCATGAACAGAAAGGCAATTTCACTTACACAAGGAAGACCTACCACAGTTTTCCTATTTTTTTGTTCACTACAGGTGTGCATGACTCATCTCTTACAAGCCTGGGTTTATTCTGAGCTTTGGCTCACCTGACCTCCTCCCTGCAACTGCTGGCTACTTGCATAGACTCTTCCTTCCTGATATCTCCTTTCTTCCATTTCTTATACATGCCATTCTTACATGTCAGCTCACCTATAAGTTCCTTACACAGCCACAATGATTTCTTTTAGAGGCCTCCCACTTTTCTTTCTTGTTGGAGTTGTCTACATTTGTGCCTTCAATATTTCACCTTTTTTTTTAAGGTCTCACTCCAGAGACCTGAAAGAACTCAGATGAACTCTCCTGTATCTATGGGAACTGAGGCTGATCAACCACTTCCCGATACAACACTGGCCGTGTTAAAAATTAACTGCTGGGGGCGGGAGGAATTTAATGGTCAGATTATATAAGATTATATGCACATTGCCTCAGAAGTAAGTCCCATTGTGCTCAGTACAATAGGACTAACTCCCTGGTATCTTTACACAGAATTGCCACATCCAATGGATGCTTTGAGAGCCATACATCACAAAGAAAAGGGGTGTGGGGGAGAGATACAAATAAAACTGCTTACCCTATTTGTCAAGATGCATCATAATTACGATTGGGCCTTGGGAGTAGATGAACCGTGAATATAATTTCTGAATGACTAAATGCATCGTGCCGATGAAATGTTTGCATAATACTCCAGCATTCAAAAACACTGCTGCTTCTTTTTTTAAAGACACAATGAGCCAGAGCCTAAAATAAAGCAATAACATGTCTTGGTAGAACTCATCCTACATCTTATTTTACTTGACTCTTTTGATATCTTAACTTGAATAAAGATAGCCCTGCTTTTCATCATGCCATCTACCATTTGGAAGTGTAACGTGAAAGTGGCTTGAAATGATGCAGCAAGAACTCATGAAAGCTGGCAGCGCGGCTGCTATTTTTCTTTACAGCTTGACAGAGCATCTTCACAGTTGGGAGACTCTTTCTGTGACATCTCTACTTATTGCAAAAGAAAATAAGGGAAGCAGCACACACGTTCCATGACATTTTCATTTGATTGTAGGGTAGCCTATTATTTGCAGATGGGCGCAGTTGGGGCATATTTTTACAAACCCAGTATCTGAAAGCACTTGAGGTGCTTCTCACCCATTGCTTTTGTTTTGCTTTCGTTTTATAAGGCAAAGGTTATCTGCAGTCCTGATGCAAGGCAGTGGTTGTGTCCAGATTATTATTTTCTTAATTGTTGTAAAGCCACAGTATTGGTACTTTGTACTTCAGGCACTATAAAACTCCAAGCATGTATAGGTCAGAAAAATCTTAGCAGCCTCAGACCTTTTGTCAGTTGAATTCTAGGAAAATAAAATACTGTTACACATCACCCCTATCTCCAAGTGATGTCAGATTCCAGGTGTTTACCCAAGGTTTGTGTTTCCTTCAGAAATTAGGAACAGTAGAGACTGTGGTATCTTTATGTTATTTTTTGTTTTATTTACACACATATATACAACAGTCTTTTGAAGGAGGGATTCAACTGCATTCCAGAAATTTAGGGTTGGCAATTCAAGTGGATTCAAGTGCTCTGTTGCAAAAATCAATCAATCAATCAATCAATCAATCAATCAATCCTCTTGTAAAAACAATGAACTTCTGCAGATGGGGGAAGTGATTGGGAAATGCACCAAAACAAGTGGAAGAAATGGCTGATTAATGGGAAGTCATATAACCACTGTGCCAGCAAATCACCATGAAATCAGGATGAATGTTCATGGTCATATAAGCAAATGCACCATTAAGACTGGATACCTTGTTCAATAGCTTCAGCTTTCGTAGCTGGAGTCAATGGGGCCCCCGCCCTCCCAGGCCAGATTGGAAAAGCCTAGGGAGGCAGGGGGCAGGTCTTTCAAAACTCACAGCCAGTATGGTCTCTGGCCTCTTCAGCAGCCTCAGCTTTGGTAGCTGGATCAGAAGGCAATCCTATAATGTCTAGACATAAATAAATCCCATTAAGTTAAATGGGACTTACTTTTAGCATGTGGTTTGCAACCTTATAAGAACAGAAATATGCATATATATCCACAATGAGGATCCAGATAACACAATGCAATTCATCCTCAGGGTTTTGTTTTTTTAATTTTAGTATGAAGTTAAATAAATGTAGCTTGCTATTAACACATACCGAGAAATGAATGACTGGGAAACATCACACTGTGATCTGATAACAACTGTATATTTATCTGGGGGGAAATATATTTGTGTATAAGGAAACCCTTGTGCCCTTCTCACTTAAAGAGCTCCCTTGGAGGAGAGCAATAATAATGCAACTGCTGGGGGGAAAGCACGACCATAAAAAAGCACAATGTCTTTCAGCATACAATCTGATGAGAGCATGAAAGAGAGACATCACTGCTTTGCTATCTCACTGTTATTTGTTTAACAATAAATAATGGGCACATAGTTGTTTCATGCACTACAGGGAAGTATTCATTCTGAGACACAATCCCCTATCAAGAACTGAGCTTGCATTAGAGAGATGTCTTTCAACATCCTTTCTGTCAGGAGCACAAAGCTAGCCAGCTATGAGGATGAAACAGCTACCATTTGAATGTATCCAAAAGCAATAAGATAAAGACCAGATCAACAGCCAAGACTCTAGCCGTGGTTTTCTATTACACAGCAAACCACTGTGGCTATTACAGTGGGAAAGTATTTCTGCTTCAAACAATTCATTCTTGTTAAACTTGGTCCAAAGACTCTTGGAGAAATGGAGCTACTTTCCTGCCCTGATTACATGAAGTTCATCTCATTGAGTTATAGTGTTTCCTATGCAATAAGGAGATGGGGAAGGGAGGCCTATTTTCAGACTGTACTACTCAAATCCCACTGGAACTATCCCAACATCCCTAAAGCACATTGCAAAGGATCAGGCTTTCCTTTTCTGTTGCCGTGACCAAGCAGTTCTGAAACCAAGCTTAGGCTTGTCCTATATATCCAACTGACCTTTGACAAGAAGCCATCTCTCTTAACAACATTGGGGCACATGGATGTCTTTCCCTCTGAGAGTTTTGGATAGTTGACCTGAAAACTAACAACCCAACCAGATACCCACAAGCACCATCCCTTTGCTACGTTCTCATTATGATAATTTTGGGAATTGGTTTCACTGTCAAAGCTTCCATGGGACCATAAATCCCATTTGGGGAGGTTCTGCTGGTTGCTATTTTGGATAATTCACATCAGACAATATGCTTCCTGGAAAAGACACGTAAGAGGCCAGAGGATTATTTTCATCTGCCAACCATTAGAAATTCCCAATTTTAGTTGGTTTTGATGAAGGAATAATACAAGCTATAACTCTGCAATCTCAGAAATACTTTATTAGATTCACCTTCATAAAGAACTTTGTATTTTTAGTATATTTGGTGGTGGTAGGGTTGGACACAATATGAGTCTATTTTGTATAACTCTACTTCACATGTGTTTTTATGTACTATTGCTGCAATGTATTGTTACTTCTGATAGTTATATTGCTTATGCCTGATGCTGCTTACAGGTCCCATTTTCTTGATGGTTGTAATAGCCATCTTCTTTGGAATTAGACAATGAATGTACTCTGCAACACAAACAATATCCTAATGTGTTGTGTGAGTATGTGAGAAAAAGGTTGGGTGCTGGTATGATTGTGTGTGTGCATGAAAATGTGTGAAGAGGGTTTGTATGGCAGGAAATGTTCAGTGGTAAAAGTTTTATTGATGCTTAATTTCTTGACCACACGAGAGCCTGCCCTAGAGGCTGTTCAATGAGAAAGAAGGTGTGCCTCAGCCTGAGTCCAATAGGTCCCTAAAACAGAAGTCTCATTTATAAACACTTCATTTGGAACAGAAATCTGAAACCTAAAATCTAAAATCCACGATGAAACATCAGGGAAGACAAGGTCTGAGATTCTATAGCTTGGGGAAATACTTTCCCCACTCAGTGCCACCTGCCATGCATTAGTAATGCAGGCACCCGATTTACCAAGTGGTAAACATGGGTTTGATAAAGCCCTTCAAACTTTATCATAGATTAGAATGCATGACAGAAAAACAAACACACCACACTATTAATGAATGCAGATAACATAACCTTGTATATGTGTGTGTGTGTGTGTGTGTGTGTGTGTGTGTGTGTGTGTGTAAAAGCCTTACCTTACAGAAGAGCTCAATACACATTACCACTTTACCAAGAGGTAAATCTTACTACAGTGGTACCTCGGGTTACATATGCTTCAGGTTACAGACTCCGCTAACCCAGAAATAGTGCTTCAGGTTAAGAACTTTGCTTCAGGATGAGAACAGAAATCGTGCTCCGGCGGTGCGGCAGCAGCAGGAGGCCCAATTAGCTAAAGTGGTGCTTCAGGTTAAGAACAGTTTCAGGTTAAGAACGGACCTCCGGAACGAATTAAGTACTTAACCCGAGGTACCACTGTATTTGGTAAATTGGTCATCTGTATAAAGCCACACTGTCTCTTCCTTGTAAGCCTTTCCTACTACACCCAACCCTCACACTATATAAGGCACCTTGTAACTTGAGCTGTGGGGCAGGATTCACCTCACTAGCCCTGTATGCATCTTCCACACCCATGAAATCGGGGGGGGGGGGCATTGGGAGAACCCTCAGAACAGCACATGGGGCAGGAGAGCAGGGGAGGTTTCCCAACCTTGCAGATAGTTATAGCTTGCTGAGATGGGGAGGGGTGAAGACAAAGAGTTCTGTGCAATGTGGTTCATGGCAGCAGAGCAAACCCAGTGCTCCTGCTGCCTTGTCAAGTTCCCTCACCCGTCCTCCTCTTGATAAGTGGCAAAAACCTGTTGTGCTGGGAAACTGGGAGAACAATGGAGTGTTCCCTGCACTGCCTCACTGGTTGCTGCTGCAGTTAGCTTTGCCCAGAGGCCCTTCCCAAGTACAAGCGTTTTCTCTTTTAAGAGTTGGCAACTTGGGAAGAAGGCATCATTCTGTGTCTCCTAAAGGCCACTAACGTAGCTTTGAGGTTGTTAAAGTGTGCTCTAGATCAGCAACCATTAAGAAAAGTCTGTGGTGTCTTCATTGGATGAAATAAGAAAATCCTTTCTAGCTAGCAGGGCATACGTTAGCTGGAGGAGCGGCATTCTACCTCCCCCCCCCCCCCCCGCCAAGTGATTTACTAATGAATCTCAACTGGCAAAATATTGTTATTGGGGTTGTTGTTTTTTTGAGTGCAGGTGTGTGTCAATCTAGATCAGTCTTTCCCAATCTTAGGTTCCCAGATGTTGTTGGACTACCATTCACATCATCCCTGACTGCTGCCCTTGCTGGCTATGGATGATGAGAGTTTTAGTTCTACAACATCTAGGGACCCAAGCTTTGGAAAGGCTGGTCTACATTATATCCATGTGTCCTTCTGTAGCTTGTTATCCTGTATCTGTGAGGTTGAAATTTATAAGAAGAATCTTCCGGTCTAGTCAAACCAGTTCCTTTGTTAAGCCTTGGCTGCTCAGCTAAGTACCTGTCATCAGCATCTTAAAGAATGAATTCTATTCCCATAGAAACAAATGTGGAGCTTTCCCCCACCTCAGCTGGCTGGACTCTACATTATCCTATGATGGAGAACAATGGGTCAAGTAGGGGGCTGTTTGTGTGTGGTTTTTTTGACTGATACTAGAAGTTGGAGACACAGGCTTGTCTTGCTCTGTGCTAGACCCAAAGCTGTGGATTGGGGCTTTTCTGGAAACCAAAGGGGAGGCCAGATCTGTTGCAGTGTTAATGCCCTTCCATCCTATTTTCAGGTAGTACGGTATGTATGTGTAAATAAAACCAAATATTCCATTGACCCCTATTTCAAGGAAACCAAACCCTCAGTAAGCACAGGCACCCCTGGCAGTCTCTCATCATTCAGAGATTGGGGTGTGCACAGCAATATTTTAGATACAATATTTTTCTGACTGGCTTTCATCAGATTTGCTGTTACTGAAGGATCTTCTTTGCTTTGTGAAAGGTGTTACAACATCCAACAGGCAATGTGCTGTTGTGAGCGTCTTGTTTTGCAGAGCAATTTTAATTCAGAAGATTGATCACTCATCTGTACTCAGTGTTTAGGAATAAATCAAGACAGCAGCCACAATTAACAGCGGAAATAACTAATGCAGCTTTAGCATAGACATTTGCATTCCTGAGGAGCCATAAATATTTTCAAATCACCCACATATATCATGGTCACCAGGCCCTGCCTGTGAGAATCAAATGGGTGATTCTCTTGCATGTTTATTCATTAGTTCTTCAGAAAGAAAGATTCCTTAGAACTGTTAAGCAAATAATTCATGCCATGGACTGAGAGTTTCAAAGCAACATTGCAGGTAATGAACGAGTTATAAAATCTAGTTACTTTGATTTCAAACAATGTAGGACAATATTTATTTATTTTATTTTTATATTTTAAAAAATTTACTAACCCATGAACTGTTTATGGTGTTAGACTTTGGAAGATCCTGGGTAGGCACATACATTTTTTTTCTTTTTATCTCTCCTCAACATCTACATTTTAAAGAGATACTTAAAGGTAATTTCTACCTCCTGAATGACTGAAAGGAAAACATTCCAGTGGGCGCTAGCACCAAGACACTCTGCAGTCCTTTGGCTGTGGAATGACCAGCAAGGTTTCCTCGGAAAATCTTAAATATCATCTTGGTCAGTACTGGTCTTCTAGGTCAGCTAAATATCCTGTTCCCAACTTGCTTCCTTTTGTAGAAAGCTGGGATATAAAATTCATAAAGTATAAATGATAAACAAATAATACTGTTTCTTCAATATATAGTGCAAGCACATACAAAGAAACACATATACATGTAACTTTCCTGACACTTAATATCAAGCATTTGACTTTTAGTAACAAAGGTATTCTCAAACTTCTCTTCATCTTCCTGTTTTAAGAAGTCTAAAGAAGATATTTGGGAAAGACCAATAAAATCAAAACCCACCTTCTTCATACTTCTAATCTCCATGATGTATTTAACAGTTCAGCATCTTAAAAAGTGGAAGCAGCCACCATGTGCTTGGCATCCATCTGGCTTGGGAGACGATGGAAGAGTGAGCCTTTAGGAGTGAAGTGAAACCATTGGAGAGTTGCAGCGTCTGCTGTGGCTGTAGAGACCGATATGGGAGATGTGTTTTGTTGCAGCTGGGGCAGATGAAGGTGTCTGGTTGTGCTGGTGCAGGTATACCATGGCATTTCCTCTTTCTGCTCTCCACCTAAGTAGGTAAAGGACCCCTGACAGTTAAGTCCAGTTTTGAATGACTCTGGGGTTGTGGTGCTCATCTTGCTTTACAGGCCGAGGGAGCCAGCGTTTGTCAGCTCCGCAGACAGTTTTTCCAGGTCATATGGCCAGCATGACTAAGCCGCTTCTGGTGAAACCAGAGCAGCTCACAGAAACACTATTTACCTTCCCGCCGGAGCGGTACCTATTAATCTACTTGCACTTTTTTGGTGTGCTTTCAAACTGCTAGGTTGGCAGGAGCTGGGACCGAGCAACGGGAGCTCACCCCGTCACAGGGATTCGAACCGCCAACCTTTTGATCGGCAAGCCCAAGGCTCAGTGGTTTAGACCACAGCGCCACCCACATCCCTCTCCACCTAACTAGCTGTAATTAAACATTCAGTATTTAGAAGTCAATTCATAACATTATCAGGAAAATTTATATTTAAAAATAGAGGTAGATATCTAAAGTTTTCAGTGAATGCTGCAAATCTGAAAGCCATGATACAACAGAGGACTGAAAGAAAATAGCACAGAAGGGTGGCATTTCGTAATTTACAGATGGTCTTACTCTAGTTGTCTGAAACCATGGTGACTAGGTAATAGAAGTGGAATTCCAAATGCCTGAAACCACCCCAGATGGTGCTGCAAACACTCCAGAGAATACAATTTAATAATCATTATACAGCATGTGTGACACTTGTGAAATTTGTCATTCAGCACCATCCCTGTACATCATTCCCCTGTGTGTAATTTAAGGACATATACTGTATCAGAGCTATGAACTGAAAGATATTCTAATTGGATTCTCATTTCACATCAGGTAAGAGGGTTGCAAAGTTAATCAACTCAAAAAGATAATTTTAGCATATTTGGATTCTCTAATGACACTCCTGATTGGAATAAGGCCATAATTTGGGACACATAGCAAAGTTGCTAATTATTGTTGAGGTGGGGGAGGAATGTTCCAGTGTGCTGCAATCAAAAAGATAAAGCAAATCTAAAGTGCGAGTTTTTATTAAAACCCAATTCTCTAGCGTGTGTGGCTTTATTTAAAGAGCATCAACCAGCACAGTTTTTACATGGATTCTCAGTGACACCCAGTTCTAAGATCAGTGATTCAATAAAAAGACAGCAATTTGTTTAGAACACACTATACAAAAATCTCCATAAATGCATGCAGCAGAAGGTTAAATTTTTTTAAAAAAACATGTCTTTCATGGATTACTAGGAAGAATTTGACTATGGATACTGGGTTCTGCTATCCTAATGATGAGAAACTACTTGTTACTGTTTAATGTTTTGAGTATTAATTGCATACAATTCTGTTCACTTTAAGCTACAGATACTTTCATTATCATACTTCACATATTCCTATCATTCTTCAAACTAATTCTCTGTACATTTCTTTCTTGATATACCATCACTGTCGTCTTCTCAAATCAGAGAAGGAAGATACAAATAGGGTTTTTAAAGCCACATAGAATATAGTCTGATAAACACAAAATTGCCCAGCCAATAATTAAGGCAGCACAATGCAGTGCTACTCTTGGCATAAAACTCTTGGCATAAATGCACAAGTGTGATCTCATAAGGTATTCAGTTGACAGATTTAAAAAGTCAGTACTAAATTAAGAATATAATAACATAACAGAGTAAGCCAGCAGGAGTGGGGGAGAACGCAAGACAGAGGAACCAACAAATATAAATGTTTGTTTGAGTCTCCTTCCACCCTACCCCCATTTGTTAGCACTACCTTTGTGGGAGCTGTTTGTGGGAGTTCTAAGGCTGGTGTATTTTCCCTGTCCATTTTGGGGGCATTAGAGAAACATGAGACATTTGGATCTGACCATCTTACCCTGATCTGACCCCTAAGCCCCTCCAAAACACCCCTCTTTGCTCTCTTGACCATCAGAGCACCAAAGATGGGAAAGAATGCCTTTTGGCCAGGTGGAGGCTTCTGAGGATGAACCTCTCTCTCTAAGGGCAGACTTGCTTCTGCATAATTCTCACAAAAATCTAGAAGGAAGTCATAATTCTTCAGAGCAGGCTATCATCTTTTGTTTATTGATAAAGTACAGTACTGCAAGACCCCCTCTGGTTTAAAAACAGTCAGTTGTCCCGCGGAGGACCTTACGGTCTTCAAACAAAAACATCTTGGAGGTACCACAGGGACCTCTCACAGGGAGGTTAGGCTGGCCTCAACCAGAGCCAGGGCTTTTTCAGCTGTGGCTCCAATCTGGTGGAACGCTCTGTCACAAGAGACTAGGGCCCTGCGGGACTTGACGTCCTTCCACAGGGCCTGCAAGACAGAGCTGTTCCACCAGGCCTTTGGCCAGGGCACAGCCTGACCTCCTCCTTTGGTAATCTTCACAGAACTATAGCCCAATGGTTGCCATTAATTTGATTTTGAATTGATTTTAGAATGAATTGATTTTAGAATGCTGTATTACTTTTTCTGTTGTTAGCCGCTCTGAGCCCGGCTTCAGCTGGGCAGGGCGGGATATAAATAAAATATTATTATTATTATTATTATTATTATCTACATGAGAACAAAAGAAGAGCTCGGCTGGATCAGATAAAAGGCCCATCTAGTCCAGCATCCAGTTTTCACAGCAACCAACCAGATGCTTATGGGCAGCTCTCAAGGAGGACAGGAGAACAATAGGTTTCTCCTCTCATGATCAGTACTAAATTACTTATTGTGATTGGTAATTTAGTACTGAAAGAAGTATACCTTGTACTTTTTAAGAGTAATGATATCCGAGTAATAATTACTGGGCCAAATTCTACAGTATTAGTGAAAATGCCCTGATTTGCCAAAACAGAGAGGCTGCAATAATGTATAGACAAGTTGCTCTTGTGCAATTACTACGAGACATGTCATTATTAGGAGTAATTATAAAGAAAAAGAGGCTCAGAAATTCAAAGCTAACCTTATTTGCACATTAAAATATGTAGAAGGTGAGATCATTGTTACTGTACTGTTAAATATTTATGGTCATCATCAAAGGCTTAAAATCTTACTCAGGGCAGATATGACTCACTTCTTTGCATAAACCCATCCTGCATGTTTTCCTTTTCAGGATCTCTTTTGGGTAAAGACAAAGTCATCTGAAGTTTTCAGTTCACTTAAGAATTAATGACAAGTCTGCATACAACTGTGAGTAAATAGGTAGACAACAAACAATCCACAGTTTCCTCTTCCTGCTTCTATGGAATTTACTTTAAGTTGTCCTGCTTTTCCTTAAGATATAGCCATATACATTTCAATACAGCTTACAAAGTCATGTCCCTTCCTGACAGGAAATATGAGAAGACTCACCATAGAACCAAAAGGACAGGGAGGAGAATAAAGGAGTCAAGGGGGGATATATGTGAACCATGAAACATAGTATAGGGCACCTGGAAAAATGTTGTTGTTGTTGTTGTTGTTGTTGTTTAGTCGTTTAGTCGTGTTCGACTCTTCATGACCCCATGGACCAGAGCACGCCAGGCACTCCTGTCTTCCACGGCCTCCCGCAGTTTGGTCAAACTCATGCTGGTAGCTTTGAGAACACTGTCCAACCATCTTGTCCTCTGTCGTCCCCTTCTCCTTGTGCCCTCAATCTTTCCCAACATCAGGGTGTTTTCCAGGGAGTCTTATCTTCTCATGATGTGGCCAAAGTATTGGAGCCTCAGCTTCAGGATCTGTCCTTTCAGTGAGCACTCAGGGCTGATTTCCATAATTCAAAAGCATCAATTCTTTGGCGATCAGCCTTCTTTATGGGCGAGCTCTCACTTCCATACATCACTACTGGGAAAACCATAGCTTTAACTATACAGACCTTTATTGGCATGGTGATGTCACTGCAGTAGATGGACCACTGTCCTCATTCAACAAGCTCATTTTGGTTCATGAAGAAAAGAATGTGCACCTCTGAGGGCAGTGCTCATTTCCAAGTTGTCACTGGTCAGATAGATTCTACTTCTACTTCTTATTAGTATTGATTAAGCGCTGAAGCTTGGTGAAACACATTAACAATTTTTTCAACTCCCACCAATAGGAGTAATGACAGAGTGTGTGCCAGATATCATGTGTTACACTGCGGGCACACAGCCAATGAGGAACTGCAAAAGTACCATTAAATCAGGCTTTCTGTCCTCATTAATCTTCTCAGACTTTTCATATGCCGCCTCAAAATATGTCTCAAATTTCTAAAATGGAAACAAAAGCTTTTGACATCCTTTCATTTCATGTAATCGTTACAGATGTTTACATATACATTTCAGAGCCTGCTCAAATTGCCTCTGAACAGGTGCTCTTGCCATTCCACCATCAGTTATACTACTCTGGGAACTTCAACCAGGTGAGGACCTGGCAAGTTGTATCTTGGAGGTAGCCCAGGTGGGGTAGCTTATGGAAGTTATTCCAAACAGGTGGGGGGTTAAAATAAGTTTGCTGCAAGTTTTGGAATATCTGAAAAGGCTGTTGAAAACCCTTGTGTGAAAGCTTTAGCCAACTAATTTCTTTACTGATTTTTTTTTATCTATAGATAACATATTCACTCTGAGTCACCTGTTCAGGTGTGCGTGACTTAAATGTTTCTCTATATAGAAAGCAAAGTATGTACAAAGTTATTTGGCTTACTTGATAATTTTGCAGCAGAGCATGCAGTTTGCCAATTCATAGTTTTTTGTTGGCTTGAAAAGTCTTCTTTTTTCCTCCTCCACATACCTAAGAAATCAGGAAACAAAATTAAGAATGCTGTAATGGCAACTTAGAGCTTCTTAAATGCTGATTTTATTGATCTCTGTTCTCCCATTTTAGCCCCCACTTAAATTAGTTGTCAATTTGCACATGAAATTCACCACAACACTGCAGCCTCTAAAAACAGTAGGAGCACCTAAAACATCACCAGAGCTTTTATAGCCTATTATGTAGAAGGTCCAGAAAGCATTTAATTTTTTGTCTGACTTCATGCTATCATGTTAAATGGAACTCATTTGCTTGGAGTATACAAAAGTATGAAAAAAGTTAGGAACAAGTCGTTTTCAACAGGAAGAAAATGATTCTTTCTACACAAATACCCCAAAAGTTTCAATAGGTTATTCATTGGGTCTATAACGTGCAAAATATGTGGCTACATTATCCTCAGCATAGGCTGCCACTGATAATGGTGCCACACTGTTGCTTTATATTCATTTTTTAGGACAAAGTGAATATTCAGAATGAACTTTATAACCACACTTTATTCGTATTCAAATGATGCACTTATTTATATCACTATAAAATTAGGAGAAATGATCAGATTTTTCAAATTGTTAGTGCCCAAACTGATATATTTGTCCACAATGATTACCTTGTAAGGTAATCTTCATATCATGGTAGCATATAGCCCAATTATGTGGAAACTTGGGACCATCAAAATAATTGTTCCACTGACTTAGATGGTATTTGATGATGACTCGTTCAACTCTTTCATGCTGAATTCAACCTACCTCTGGCGCTACAATTTAAACATACCATGGCTGTTTCCCGTTTTATACAATGGTAAGATACTTTCAATTTCTTTTAACTGGTTCTTGTACATCCTTGTGTTTCCTTCGGCCATATTACCATTCTTAATATTTACAGATATTTAGATACAATGTGTGCTTGTGTCTCACCATATTTAACATACACATGTCACATTATATTACCATATGTTTCATTTCTACGAGTATGCAGATGCTGTCTTTCAGGCAATTATAGTACATTATTCATTCTTTTATTCCTCCCATTAAAATCCCAGTGCTTTTGGATTATTTGATGTATATTCCTGCCTATAGGTTAGCTAGCAATGTTATGTATTAAAGAATACAAACAGCAAGTTGGCTGTTTGTATTCTTTAATACATAATTCCCATGCTACAAACTACCAGGGTCATAGCTAGGGGGTGGCGAGGTGGGCCCCCACCAGGGGCGCAGGCAGGGGGGCACAAAATCGGCTAAAAATGTGTCCATAAATATGTATTTAAATAAAAATATTGATTATTGCCTCATAAGAAAAGGTTTTAAATAGAGGGTGAATTGAATGGGGGGGGGGGTTGGAGGAGAGGCGAAAAGAAGAGCTAATTTGTCCATGGCTAGGGGGCGCAATCTGGATAGTTCTGCCAGGGGTGCAAGATCACCTAGCTACAGCTCTGCAAACTACACATTTCTATGTCACTACCCAACAGATGTCCATGGGGGAAATCCAACACTATGTGAGTATACTTCTGCTTACGAAATAGGATTTCCCTTTCCTCTCCTTCTTTGCTTCAGAGGGTCTCCCAATCTTCCTGAGAAGATTTGTGGGGGGAGCATAAGGAACTGCACTGGGGATGAGAAGATGGGGGAAGCCACACTGCGTGAACAGAACACTAACCCATTCATGCACAAACACTGTTAGAACCAACCCAATAACTCTAAACCAGGGGTTAGCAAACTGTTTCAGCAGGGGGCCAGTCCACTGTCCCTCAGACCTTGTGGGGAGCTGGGCTATATTTTTGGGGGGGGGGGATGAACGAATTCCCATGCCCCACAAATAACCCAGAGATGCATATTAAATAAAAGCACATATTCTACTCATGTAAAAACACCAGGCAGGCCCCACAAATAACCCAGAGATGCATTTTAAATAAAAGGGCACATTCTACTCATGTAAAAACACACTGATTCCCGGACTGTCCGCAGGCTGTATTTAGAAGGCAATTGGGCCAGATCCGGCCCCCGGGCCTTAGTTTGCCTACCCATGCTGTAAACTAACCAGTGAGGTTTGGCATTCTCTTCATTTCACAGTACAGTGTGGGCTGCTTTCTGTTTCCACTAAAAGTGTCCGCTATCTTGGTCTTTATTTTATATTCCCTGAGAGTAACAGGGCTACTAAAATGCAAATCTGAAGGATTTTACCTCCCCTTGAAAAACTTCATTGGATTTTGAAATTTTGCACTTCTGGGATGTGTTTGCAAGGCTATAAACTGATGCTAGACCTGACCTTTATGTGACCCAACCAAAACAAAGTATAGTTATTTTTATCCTTAATTATTGTAGCTCAGAATTCCCTAACCTGGTCCCTCCAGATGTTTTGGACTACAGCTTCTATCAGCTCCAGTCAGCATTGCCAATTCTGAGAGAATATGGGAGGTTAAAAAAGGTTGCAAATAGCCAAGCAGGTAGTAGTCATACAACAATGTGAAATAGGAAACAGCAAATGGAGTCCATGAGGGATAGCTCAATTGGTAGAGCCTGAAACACTTGATCTCAAGCTTGTGGGTTCAAGCCCCATGTTGGGTGAAAGATTCCTGCGCTGTAAGGGGTTGGCCTAGATGGTCCTCATGGTCCCTTTCAACTCTACAGTTCTATGATTCTAAGTGTCTCAGTATTGAAATCTACTGTTTTATTTCCTAGTCATATTTTGGATGATTGTAAAGGGCAGACTATTAGACAGGGATATATTTTTCAAGTGTTGTGAAGCCATGTTGGCTACACTTCCGTGTTATTTATATGAAATGTTCATATCTCACCTCTAAACTTCAATTTGCTATACAGCTCACAACAAAATTAAAAAAATTTACCAGCTGTACAACAAACAGAAATTTAACTGTCAAACTTTCCCTCTGACACACAAGTTTTCAATGTACAGGCACAGTTTTGAAATGGGTGGTCCACACAGACCCATTCCAAGTTGTTGCAGACCTATGAGAAGAGTGCATGTCTGAGTCACCTCTTTGTGAAGAAGCCACCCATAAGAGAACAAATAATTTTCTGACTCCTTAGCTGACAAATTCCATTAATCTTGTCAGATGGAAGCTCCATCTCCTCCCACCCACAATTCATCCTCAAGAGGATGTTAAAAAAGAAAAAGCTTTTCGCACATGGACAGCCTAATTAACAATTTGTTTACCTAGATTCAGAGACTTAGTTTAGCAGATGGGTGAAATGAAAAACACCTGCAATGTTTCCTAGCTATCCAAATGTAGCACTATTTTTCATTCTCAGAATTCTTCTTGATATCGAGAAATCCCAGGATACTGTCATGAAGAACAGACAAGCCACCTAGACATTAATGCTTAACATCCACAAACAGTAAATACTGAACCAGCAAATAAGTTTATGGAACTTATTCCAAAGTAGTCTTTGTTTGTAATGTTATGGAATAACAAATGGCAAGAAAATATTCAAACCATACAGTGCTTTTGCTTTATTGTAAACCTGACAAATCTGTATGGAACACAAAGAGAGGTCATGCCATTTTTTTATATGCAACCCAGGGGATGCTATGGATATTGAAAGAATAAAATAATTTAATTTGAAAATTTCATGTTAATTCGTAATTAGAAGATTCCTAATCCATCATCATTGCTGGATGCTTGTGCAATCCCACAGTGCAATCCCACAGATATTTACTCAAAAGCAAGTCCCATTTTCAGTGGGTTTTATTGCCGTTTAAGTGCACATAGGATTGCAGCTGAAAATCTATTTAGCACTCTTCAGAATAAAACATCATGAAAACAGTAGCAGTGATACAAATAATCATAGTTTTATTATTGATATGTATTACTGTAATTCTTATCATTTTGACAGCACAATGACCAACTATACTGCTTTGCTTTTATCACACATGAACAGATGGTACCTTTATACTCCAAGGATGAGATATAAAAGTAAAACTTACAACTTTGTCTTGATGTCAATTAAAATGTTATGATGAAATATCCTTGAACAACATCTAACCTTCCACCGTAGTTAAATGCTGTGAACTTGGTTAGGTGGTAAACAAAATCACTCTCCTTGACTCTAAAGAGATAGGTGAGACAATGGCCCCATAAAGTTGATCAGAGCTTAAAGCTGTATTTGAAAAGACTGAATTATTAGTCTATTTTCTACAGCAAAACTTTTTTATTGTAGTGACCAGAAACTATAGGAGAGCAATATTTTTTAAAACCTTTAGTGGATTTGCTGGGTTTTTTTAACCAAGTGAAAATCAATTATGAGTAGTGTTGAATAGAAAAAAAAAACAGGGGAAGATTTTGATGTATTTATTACCTATGTCTTTGACTACTGGCATAAGCACATCAATGAAGATACCCACTGAATCCCTATTGGAAAGACTGTTCCATAATGTAGGGGCCACCTCACAGAACATCCTTTTCCTTGTTGACACCAGAGGTCTTTGTTCTCCATCACAGGGGTCTTTTTAATCATGGCTTTAATGATGAATCAATTGTTGACCTGCTTCTTGGTTGTTTTGGCTTGTCTCAGTCTGGCTTTGTGGGGGCTTTAAGCCCTCTTTCCCTGCCATCATATTCTCAGGTGGCTCACTTCCAGGGACTCACGTTTCTAGGCAGAGCATGGACAACAAGCATGTGTGGCACAAGAAAGTAGCCCTTGCAACAGGCAACATGCCTTTGCTGGTAGGGCATATTTCAATGGGGACTAGAGGCTGATATGCCCAGACCTCCATTCCCAATCTGAGAAATGTCCTGCTGGCAAGTTTCTTTGGGCACTGAACTCAGCTAAATTTTACACAGAAGATTAAAAACCCGGAGAGGGGTATGATTTTCAAACTTTGGAAGTTCATTTGGGCTCAGTGGTTGAACTCTTTCAGTTACCACAAAAAATGCATGTTCTTTTTTGTGAGGCTAGATCTTCCAGGGAGGCCCTCCTTAGCTTCCAGTTGCTGGGAAGTATATGCTTGGTCAGGACTTTCCTGGGTTGGCACCCCACCTCTTTTCTGGCTTGGCACCTGCACAACCAGCTTACAGACACCAGATGAAAACCTGGTAGTTTTTCAAGGCTTTAGGGCATTAGCCCCCCCCCCATTATATGATATTAGCAACAATTACTGCATTTTGAGGATGTAAAGTGAGACTCATTTTATTGATTTTATTGTGACCTACCCCTAGATCCTAGGTTTTAAGGTGGGGTACATATACAGTGGTACCTCGGGTTACATATGCTTCAGGTTACAGACTCCGCTAACCCAGAAATAGTGCTTCAGGTTAAGAACTTTGCTTCAGGATGAGAACACAAATTGTGCTCCGGTGGCGTGGTGGCAGCAGGGGGCCCCATTAGCTAAAGTGGTGCTTCAGGTTAAGAACAGTTTCAGGTTAAGTACAGACCTCCAGAACGAATTAAGTACTTAACCCGAGGTACCACTGTAGTCCAATTAAATAAGTGAATACTTTCAGACTATGAAAATGAACTTGGTGAGAGCAGAGCAGTGTGGGATTTTCCTCACTTTCTGAAAACTTGACTTGTGTAGGTAATGTCAGCAGCTATGGCCAGTCTAGGTCAATATTGTGCAGACTGAAAGCTCCCATCGTTCACAAATCTGGAGCTGCTACTTTATTGAATCTTGGGAAGTTGAATCAGAAACAAAGGAAGAAATGCCTAATGTGATTCAGATGTGCCATCAAGAGGCACCTATTGACATGATCAGCCTTTTAAGGTTCAGAATTCTGATCCAGTTTGGGCATTAATATTTTACAGAGGTTTACTATCCATCATGAATATATGAAAGGGGTATAATGCCAAGGAGACAGGCAGGCTCTGTGTGGGAAATGCTAATTTATTTGACTGGAGAGAAGGAATGCATATTTGAATGATTTGAATATCTATCTTAAAGGCTGTTTCTGCTCTGAAGAAATAAGCTTGCTGCATACATATTTTTAGGCCACGGGAGTGGATGTGAAAAAATATTGCTTGAATAAAAAGTCACTGTAATGTAGCCTTTGACATTCCTGATAACAATGCGATGAACGTGCAATACTTGTTGCCATGGGATACAGATATTCTATTGACCACAGATATAAAGGTGACCTGGAGACATGTGTTTTACATGCTCTTCGGTTTTCAAAACGATTTAATGCCTTTGCTTCCCACAACTGCTTGAAATATGCATCACCAGGAGAATACCAATTCACATGGTAATTGAACTATGCATGGAATTCAGGGTTAAGGCTGAGGAGCTTCAGTCCACCAAGATGAATTGAGTAATGCATCCTTGGCCTTCAGCACTGTCACTGTCAAACAATGGATCTCGCCAAGCATGCTGAAGTGTAGGCCTAGCCCAAAGGCCCATCACACACAGCTTAAGCATATGCTTAGGAAGTGGGAGCACCACTTCACTGGTATTTAATTTTGTGTTATTTTTGTTTTTAAACAGTGTTGTGTGGACTTTTCCTGTTATAGGTCTTGAGGTGTTCCTTTCTGATTTGGACATCTTCAGGCATTATTAAATTTTCTGTGGAGGGGATGCAGGATTGTGCATACCATCTAATAATAGATAAATAGATAGATAATAGATAAATCCCATATAGGGATAAATAAATCTCAGTTTATCCAAACTCAAGTTCAAATCTCCACATTCCCACATTAGTGTGTGACTAGCCAAACCATGACCCCAATGTCATTTAGCAGAAGGGGAGTTCAAAACAAAGTTGCTTCTCTGTTCTCTGGCATTATATGGGGGATATTGGCTTTGTTTGTTACTATGTTATGTATTTTTGTATTGTAAACCACCCTGCAATTCTCAAGTGAAGGGTGATATATAAATGTTGTTGTTGTTGTTGTTGTTGACAGGACTATCATGTACTGTTTCTCTTCTAATGCCACAATCCACAGATATTTCTTCACACCGGCCGTCTATTGCATGCAGCTACATACAATGATCTCTTTGAGGAACAGGTGAGGACTGGCTGGAGGATGAGAAATTGGTGTAATTTTAAACGAGGGGAATGATTTAGTAAAATATACCCACTGTTATAAGATTGATTTCAGATTTAAAATAAAGGCAAGGCATTTGTGAATATTAATTTTAGTAGAACAAGGCAAACAAGACAGGTGACCCCTTACTTTATGTTTTAGCTCCAAACCATGGAAAAGAGTAGAACTTATAAGATGATGATGATGATGATGATGATAATAATAATAATAATAATAATAATAATAATGCCCATTTCATACAAGCAGTTTTTTAGGGGGGTTTTGGTGGGAACCTTCCACACATGCTCACATTAGGTGGATTTGCATGTGTTATGAAGCATAAGAACAGATGCTACATTTTTTTTTGGAAGCATAGAGATACCAAGCCAGGTTGGTACAATATCTGGACACTGTACTACATGGAACTTTTCAGTCCATGAGGGTGATGGAAAATTAGGAAGAGCCACTGAACCATCCTGGATAGCTTTTGAAAGGCAATGGGTCAGAACCCTGCACTGTCCACCACTTTTGGCTGCACAAATTTCTGCTGGCACTGCAGCAACTGAAGGAGCAAGAGGTTACCTATTTCAGAAGCAGAGGCTGACACTGTGTGTGTGTGTGTTTGAGTGTCTGATGATGATGAACTGACCAAGCCTACTTACTAGTAAGTCTCATTGACATAAGAAGTTATTTCCTATTAACAGACAGCAGTGTCCTGCAACGACTTCTGCTGTTAAGTGGCTGCTAACCAGCATGTTTTCATTTACTCGGAGAGAAAGAAAGGAAAATGTAGAAATGGGGAGTTACCCACTTGGAAATACAGTCTTAAGTTTGGTGTGTTGTAACTCCAGGCACCAAGATTCTCAAGGAATCCAATGGCTTCCACAAGAGCCCAATGCATCTTTCAGTAGACAGAATTCTATTATTGTATGATTCAAAGACAGGCGGATGAAAAAACCAGCAGGAAAGGAGCTGAGAATATATTTTTTAAAAGTGGATTCTGTATCAGGTTCCTCTGCATTGATGAGGTATTCCTAGTTTAATGATGTTGCTAATCGGCACCTCATATTCAGTGACTAACTGTGGAGTAGTTAGCTATTCATGATGAATAGTAAGCAGAATAATTTTCTATTTCCACATCTCTGATAAGGTTTGCAAATGAGCTCTTTAACAGTGACTCAGAATTCAGTGACCAGAGGAAATTTATCAAGTGAGCTGAGGCAGGGAGAATGTGGTAAGTTTCCTACACAGCTCATAAATCATCAGGCTTATTTGGCGCCAACATTCTCTGAACTTTTATACTTTCAACCCATTTGATTCATCTCAGCACCCCTACAGCTATTTCTTCAGACAAAAGAGGAAGAACTTGTTGGGTTTCTTTCTATCTGTCTACTGCGCCTGAGAAAAGAATGCCACAGACATGCAACATCTTAGTCAGAAAATAAAAATGATTATATATAACTATACTCAATGAGTGGGAAACGATACCTATTAAAGACCTGAGTTAAGGCCCATTTGTTGGCTCAAGGTCCACATAATCAGGAAATTAGAAGCTAAGGGGGATATCTTAACAGACATGCCCCAGTGATCAGAAATGTTATTGTGTAAAGCCGCAGATGGTGCACATTTGCAACTTACCTTTCATACACCCACACTTTTTCTTGGTCTTTCAGTCCCAAATACAGACCGGAGAGGGTGGGGTGAAGATCCCTGCATTGCGGGGGGTTGGGCTAGATGACCCTTGTGCTCTTCTTCAGCTCTACAATTCTATGGTTCTATGAACATCTGGAGGGCACTGCATTGGGTTCCCCTGCCATAGATAGATTGTTGGCATAATAACAAAAGGTGCTATTTCCTTAGACATTCTTATTGCAAATGACTTTCTGTTTTCACTTGGGAAATTTCGCAGAATAACTTGTTTAGTTTTCTACCTCCTGAAATCAGTGCTACCCTTGTTTAAAGAAATATATATATACCCTCCCTTCCTTCTTCATACTTCTGATTAATTATCAACTGTTAGAACTATATTAGATAGACAGAGAAGATCATTTAGAGAACAATCAACTGCAAGTTGAAGTGTCAGAATTTAAAATGGAACTAATTAGATCTAGGATATATCTCTAGACTTGTGCCATCAATAACAAAGACAAAAAGTGGAAGGGGGAGGAAAGGGCTCCTATCCTATTCTGTGACATAGAATAAATCCTGTTATGTAAGCAACTCCTGGACCCAGTTTGTTACTCTTCCTGGGAAATAAAACACTAATTGAATACGATCTTGACCAATGTTAGGCAATGACAGGTGATTTCCCATTTCTAAACATTTCTACAATATCAATTCATACATTTCTAGAATACTGTAATGTTACACAAACAACAGGAGCAAGGCAAAATGCACCTAAGGTAATAAAATAAGATAATAAAATTATTTCAATAGTAAGATAATAGGAAGACAAAGCCTGAGTTGTGTCACATTAACAAAAGAAAACTCCTCTCTCTCTCTCTCTCTCTCTCTCTCTTTCTCCCCCCCTCCATCTCTCCTTCCCTCCCTCTTACACACACTTAATCAACCAATACAACCTGTCCAATTCAACTACTAATCCTCCATACTACAGAATACCAGGGCATTAATTACATTCTATGCTGGGGTTAGAATAGGTTGCCCAGTCATGTAGATGATCTGAACAGGCTTGTTATCCAGCCTAAGACTTCACTCTTTGGTCCCACCCCCACCACAACCCCAGAATACTCCCTCTTGCGACATGCATTGGCCTCAGCTCAGCCAACTTCAGATCAGCAGGCAGAATCCCAGCTCGGCCAGGATGAACAAGTTACACCAGCATATCTTTGGCTGAGCCAGGGTTGGGGACTGCCAATGGAGAACTGCTGCATCCTACGTTGCTCACTCCAGAAAACCCTTGGCATAGGATTGCCTGCAAAGCCTATTACATGTACCAGACCACCAATGTTTTTTTTTTTTATATATATAATATTTATTGGAGTTTACAATAAAAATAAATGTAACAGACATTATAACAAATATCTTAACAAACTTTCACATTTTTTTTTACTTCCTCGCATCTCCCGCTCCCACTTTCAGCGTTATTACTTTTTACCAGCAATTTGTTAACTTATTTGCATTCTTATATCCCTTCTATATATTCATAATCTTATAATTCTCAAAAAGAGTTATATTTTCTCAATCTCACTTATTTTCTTAAGACATCTAAGTTACTGGTGCTCAATTTATTTATGATCTAGCATCCTGCTTAGCATTCACTCAAATTGCAATGTTTTTGTAAATAGTTCTTAAATTTCTTCCAATCCTCCTCCATCCTCTCTTCTCCCAGGTCACGGATTCTGCCAGTCATCTCAGCTAGTTCCATATAGTCTATCAGTTGCATCTGCCATTCTCCCAGTGTGGGTAGATCTTGAGTTTTCCAGTATTTTGCAAGAAGTATCCTTGCCGCTGTTGTTGCATACATGAAAAATGTCCAATCCTTCTTTACCACCCCTTGGCCGACAATACCCAAAAGAAAGGCCTCTGGTTTCTTAGTGAAGGTATACTTAAATACCTTTTTCAGTTCATTATAAATCATTTCCCAGAACGCCTTCACTTTAGGGCAAGTCCACCAGAAATGGAAGAATGTTCCTTCGGTCTCTTTACATTTCCAACACTTATTATCAGACAGGTGGTAAATTTTTGCAAGTTTGACTGGGGTCATGTACCATCTATATATCATTTTCATTACATTTTCTTTCAAAGCATTACATGCAGTAAATTTCAATCCAGTACTCCACAACCTTTCCCAGTCCTCAAACATAATATTATACCCAATGTCCTGTGCCCACCTTATCATAGCCGATTTGACCATTTCATCTTGTGTATTCCATTTTAACAGCAAGTTATACATCCTTGAAAGTACCTTAGTCTTTGGTTCTAACAATTCTGTTTCTAGTTTCGATTTCTCCACCTGGAACCCTAGTTTCTTGTCATTTTTAAAAACTTCTTTAATCTGAGCGTAATGTAACCAGTCTCGCACTTTATCCTTCATTTTCTCCAAACTCTGCAATTTCCAATTGTCTCCATCTTTTTCTAATATTTCCCAATATTTAGGCCATTTGGCCTCCATATTGGGTCTTTTTCGGGCCTTAGCTTCCAAAGGTGAAAGCCACCTTGGAGTTTTATTTTCCAACAAGTCTTTATATTTTGTCCAGACATTAAACAGTGATTTTCTGACAATATGGTTCTTAAAGGCCTTATTTGCTTTAACCTTGTCATACCATAAGTATGCATGCCATCCAAAAGCATTGTTAAACCCTTCCAAATCCAACACGTCAGTGTCTTCAAGAAGTAGCCAATCTTTTAGCCAGCAGAACGCTGCGGCCTCATAATACAACTTTAAGTCTGGCAGGGCAAAGCCCCCTCTATCTTTCGCATCGGTTAATATCTTAAACTTAATTCTGGGCTTTTTGCCCTGCCAGACAAACTTAGAAATATCTCTTTGCCACTTCTGAAAGCACTCCGTCTTGTCCAAAACCTGAAGTGTTTGAAACAAAAACAACATCTTTGGCAATACATTCATCTTAATAGCAGCAATTCGGCCTAACAAAGAAAGTTTCAATTTTGACCAACTATCTAAGTCTCTCTTAATTTCTGCCCAGCATTTTTCATAGTTATCCTTAAATAGACTTAGGTTTTTTGATGTTATGTTTACCCCTAGGTATTTTACTTTTTTAACCACATTAAGTTCTGTCTCTTTCTGAAACCGTTCTGACTCTGTATCTGTTAAGTTTTTCCCCAAAACTTTAGTTTTCTGTTTATTCAATTTAAATCCAGCCACCCGACCAAAATCATTAATCAGTTGTAATACTCTTTTCGTACTAGACTCTGGCTCCTGCAAGGTCAAAACCAGGTCATCTGCAAAAGCTTTTAATTTGTATTGTTTCTGTCCGACCTGAATTCCTTCCACCAACCGGTCCCCTCTGATCATATTCAATAGCACTTCCAGAACCGAGATAAATAACAAAGGGGAAATAGGGCAACCTTGTCGTGTTCCTTTTTCAATTTTAAATTCCTCTGTAACCACATTATTAACTATCAGTTTAGCTTTCTGCTCTGAATATATCGCCTCAATCCCATTCTCAAAACCCCGTCCCACTCCCATTTCTTTCAAGTTTCCCATCATAAATTTCCAGGAGATGTTGTCAAAGGCCTTCTCCGCATCTATAAAAATTAAAACTGCTTTTGTGTTTATATCTGTTTGCAAAAGTTCCAAAATGTCAATAATGTTCCTTGTATTAGCAAACAAATGTCTACCTGGGAGAAAGCCTGCCTGGTCCTTATGGATTACTTCATTTAAAACTTTTTTTTTTTTTTAAAGCAATTTATTAGGTTTTACAATAAAAATAAACATAATAAACAATATAACATTGATCTTAACATATTTTCACATTTTCTTTGGACTTCCTCACATCTCCCGCTCCCACTTTCATCGTTGTAACATTTTGTCAGCAATTTATCATCTTATTTAAATTCTTATATCCCTTCTATATTTCATAATCTTATAATTCTCAGAAGGAGCTAAATTTCACAGTCTTACTTATTTTCTTAAAAACTTCTAAATTTAGTGGTGCTCAGTTATTTTGATCTAGCATCTTATTTAGCATTCACTCAAATTACAATACTTTTGTAAATAGTTCTTAAATTTCTTCCAGTCCTCCTCAATCCTCTCTTCTCCCAGGTCACGGATTCTGCCGGTCATTTCAGCCAGTTCCATGTAGTCTATCAGTTGTATCTGCCATTCTTCCAGTGTGGGTAGATCTTGAGTTTTCCAATGTTTTGCAAGAAGTATCCTTGCTGCTGTTGTTGCATACATAAAAAATGTCTGGTCCTTCTTTGCCACCCCTTGGCCGACAATACCCAAAAGGAAAGCCTCTGGTTTCTTAGTGAAGGTATATTTAAATACCTTTTTCAGTTCATTATAAATCATTACTTCATTTAAAACTTTTTTAAGTCTACTTGCCAAAATGTCTGCAAATATTTTGTAATCCACGTTTAAAAGAGAGATGGGACGATAGTTCTTAAGTTGTGTCTTTTCAGCTTCCGTCTTTGGTATTAATGTGATAAACGCTTCCTTCCATGACTCCGATGCCCTCTTCCCCTCCAAAATTTCATTGCTGACCTCCATCAAAGGTTGTATCAAATAGTCTTTTAATGTCTTATAGTACTTGGAGGTCAGCCCATCTGGCCCTGGAGATTTGCCCAATTGCATGTTCTGAATGGCTTGTTCAATCTCTTGTCGTGTTATTTTGGAATTCAGGATTGTCCTATTTTCTTGTGACAGTTTGGATAGTCCATTTTTTGCCAAAAATTGTTTAATCTCAGCCTCGTCTTGCGACCCTTGGGTGTATAGTTTTTTGAAGTATCTCTGGAAACACTTTCTAATGTCCACAGGATTCTGAATGTTTTTTCCTTCAATCTCTAAGTTTGTAACCATATTTAATCTTTGTCTTCTCTTCAACTGCCAAGCTAGCAGTTTTCCACATTTATTCGCCGACTCAAACGTTTTTTGTTTCATTAATTTAACCTTCCATTCTATTTCCTGATTTATCAATTTAGAATATTGTGTTTGATAAAGTTTAATTTCTCTCAGAGTTGGCTGTGACTTCGGATTTAATCTTAACTTCTTCTCTAATTCTTTTATTTTATCCAGGATCTTGTCTTTTTTCTCATTTTGTGTCCTTTTCTTTACAGCATTCTGTTGTATCAAGAATCCCCTCATTACAGCTTTACTTGCATCCTAGACGATTCTTTTTTCCACCGTAGTATTCATATTTATCTCAAAATAGTCCTTCAAAACTTTTTGGGCCTTCTTGGTAATTTCCTGATCTCTGAACAAATTGTCATTCATCTTCCATCTAAAAGAGCCGGTTGGTAGTAGTGTCATATCCATCTTTACTGCATTATGGTCGGAACAGGTCTTTGGGCAGATTTCCACTTTTCTGGCCTTAGGTGCCAGGCCTCTAGATATCCATATTTGGTCGATTCTTGTCCAGGTCAGTTGGGCTTCAGAAAAGAATGTTCCCTCTCTTCCTAGTGGGTTCTTTGTCCTCCAGATGTCAATCAAGTCCATATTGTCTGTCATTTCAAAAAAAGTTTTAGGTAGTCTGCCGTCTTTTATGACATTTTGACTTTGTGACTTGTCCATGTTAGTTGATACGACCCCATTCATATCTCCCATCATTATGATGTTGTTGTAGTCCAGATAATCCAGCATAGTCTCATGCAGCTTCTTGTAAAATTCCGATTTCCCTTCATTAGGTGCATAGATTCCTAATATCAACAGTTTCTCTCCTTGGTGTTGTATCTCAATTGCCAAAATTCTTCCATGTTCATCTTTGAATAAGAATTTAGGTGACAGGCTCTCTTTCGCATATATCACCACACCTCTCTTCTTCACTTTGTCCGAAGATATAAATTCCTGGCCCAATCTTTTATTTATTAACACTTTTCTGTGGAGCCTTGTCACATGTGTTTCCTGTAGGCAAATAATGTCCAATTGTTCTTTTTTTAATATATGAAATATTTTCTTCCTTTTTTCCGGAATGTTACAACCATTTATATTCCAGCTCAACAGTTGCAGAGACATCCTGAATTAATCTGATTATTTTTCAAGGGGTGGTATCTTGTTCACAGGATCTTCAGGTTCCACAGGTGCTGGTAATGGCGTTGCCCCAGGCCCAGGAGGTAGTTCAATTCCTTTTTGAAGGTCCTCTCCGTATGCAGACAGAAATTTGTCTCTCTCTTCCGATGTTCTAATTTTGACCTTTTTCCCTCTAAAGGTAAAGGATATTCCTTGGGGGAATTCCCACCTAAAAGCAATTGCGTTGCTCCTTAATAATTTGGCAAGTTCAGAATAGGCGGCTCTAAGGTCCAACAGTTGTCTAGGAATATCTTTGTAAATTTCAATTCTTCTGTCCAGAATGTCCAGTGACTTTCCGTAGTGTAGGCCCAAAATCTTGTCCCTTTCCTCCTTTGATCTCAATGTTATCAGGCAGTCTCTGGGCCTCTCCTTTTTTATAAATCTTCCAAGCCTGAAGGCTGACACAATTTTAAAATCCCTTTCCTCTAAATTCCAGAACTTGGAGAATTCTTTGGTTAAAAACTCAGCTAGGTTTCCTTCTTCTGCTTCTTGTAGCGACCTAATCCTCAAATTATTCTCACGATTTCGCAGTTCTATCATAGAAAGATAAATCTGATGTTCCCCTACTTGTTTGATGAGTGGTCTTACCTCTTGTTCTAAATTTTCTAATTTTTGTCTGGTATCCTCAGCCAATTTCCGATTTTCTGCTGTGGCCTCCGTCAACTGTCCAATTGCTTGTGTGTTCTGTGCCACTTGTCCAGTTAATTTATTTAGGCATTCTGTATTTTGGTCAATCTTTGCTGTTTGCTCATCTGCTTTCTTGTCCAAAGCTTCCAATTTTTCAAAGATTTTCTCTAAAATAGAAGCAGATGCTCCTGAGGCCATATCTTCCAATTGTAACTGCTCTGTTTCTCCCTCTTTTGCCTGTGACAAGGCAACTTCTTCTACTTCTGAAGGCAGAGTAGGTACAGATGATCTACGTGTCTGTGAGGCTGAGGTTAGAGTTGCCAAAGTTGTTTGTCTAACTCTTCCTCTTCTTCTTGTGCCACTCATTCCAACGTTATCTATCAGTCAAGGTCACACTGAGTTATTCCCATGGGAATAGAGAGGCCCAGAGAAAGCAAGCAGCCGGGGAATCGAAAGTAAATGTAAAGTCACTGTTTTAAATCTCCAATCCTCTAGAGGGAGCTTAAAATGTCTTTCAGAGTCTAATTTAATGTCCAAGAACCTTCAAGTACCAGTATTTAGCAGAGTTGATATTAATAGTCACTTTGTTTCAAACAGTGCTTACTGGTCTCCACAAAATGTTTCAAATTAGGAGGTCTAAGTACCCTCAGATTGTTGCAAGTTCCAATATACAGTATCCAAATCTGCAATACTGACAGCTCAATCTCTCAGAGCTCAGGCAGTTCCGGACCCTGGGTTTCACCTTTTAATTGTAATCCAATAAAAGAAGGAAAGTCAAATGCAAATAATAATTCCAAATCATAAACTTGAAATCTTTACTTTAGATTGCAGGTTCAGTGGGTGCTTAGATCAGTAAAATTAAAAGTTCTTTTTTCAGCCTCCACTCCTCCAGCTCTTTGCTTTTTAAAGTTCAATGGCGGCGGAAGACGGACTTCCTGTTTCCACGTCTCTCCGCTCTCAGCCAAGTTCAAATCTTTTAATTCAACTTTTAGTCTCTAATTTAAAGTGATTCAGTCTTTACTCACGAATTAAGTTGGTTTTGATTCCGGATCCAGATTTTACAGGAAAAGGGATCAGCGCTCACCGGCAGCAGCAGCGCGGCTTCGCTCCGCAGATTGCGAAATGGCTCACAGCGCCGCCACCCCCCTCCACGCTCCGGAGCCCCTTACGGGGTTCCTTTGACGTTCGGGAGGTCGCTTCTGGCGCCCACCGAGCCTCGAGACCACAGGCTCTTACCGCCTGTGGTTTTCCAAAGTGGGTCTCCGCTTCGCCGTAGCGGACGACCCAGTTTCTGCGGAGCCTCCTCTTCCCGGTTAGAAGAGGACCGCCATTGCCATTCGCGCCGCCCCCGGAAGTCCAGACCACCAATGTTAAGTACCATATACCATCTACAAGAAGATGGTAGAAGGCTGATCGCCGAAAAATTGATGCTTTTGAATTATGGTGCTGGAGGAGACTATTGAGAGTCCCATGGACTGCAAGAAGATCAAACCTATCCATTCTTAAGGAAATCAGCCCTGAGTGCTCACTGGAACGACAGATGGTGAAGCTGAGACTCCAATACTTTGGCCACCTCATGAGAAGAGAAGACTCCCTGGGAAAGACCCTGATGTTGGGAAAGATGGAGGGCACAAGGAGAAGGGGACGACAGAGGACGAGATGGTTGGATAGTGTTGTCGAAACTACCAGCATGAGTTTGACCAAACTGCGGGAGGCAGTGGAAGACAGGAGTGCCTGGCACGCTCTGGTCCATGGGGTCACGAAGAGTCAGACACGACTAAACAACTAAACAACAACAACCACCTACATTGTATGATCATCTTACAAAAAGAGATAGGTGCCTGCTCTCAAGAAGGTTGTATTTTCCCATCCAAGTACATTACTAACGAGGCCTGACCCTGCTTAATTTCCAAGATCAGATGTGATCGATTTTTTCGGGGTGGTTTAAGCCATAGAACAAAAGAACAATACCCACATCTTTCCCCCCATTGCTCCCCCCTCTCTTTTTGGCACATGAAAAACAGCCAACATTTCAAGGAACTTCATAGGCTGCCCAATGTGGTTTGAGATCCATCCAATTCTGCTTAGTTTTCCTCCCCACCTCCATCTCTTCACAATTAGCAAAGAAAAAAAAAATGACTATCTTGTTTTTCCTCTTGAAAGAAGTGGATGAAATTTGCAGGCATACTAACTCTTCCAGAGTGGATAAAGCCTACGAAATTATAGCAAAAGGGTTGAGGGGCTTTTGTCCTGGGCACCATTAAACATACATAACTTTTGGGAGGAATTCAATGGAATTTGCAGTCAAAGATATCCCTTCTGAAATAATTAATCCTGCAGAATTTCAGGAGGATAGCTGTAATTATGTTACCTCATGGGTAACTACTGCAGTTTGGAGGTTGATTCAGGATTTACCCAAATCTGTTGCACACCACAATAACAATTAAATGTTGTTAGGTTCTAGTAGCATTTTGTGACAATGTACTCTAATTTGCATGCATAGAATGACATTTCTACATTCCTTTTCATAATGTTTGCATTGTAAAAATTAGCACAATTACTTTTCAAGGGAATTCCAATTTGTTTTAAAAGCAAGAAACCTGCATTGATCTTTATTATAATGAGGAGTGAATTATATTTCAAAATGACAAACTGTGGCTTTGTCTTTTCCTGGTTCTTTCAATAAAGTTAGATTTTTTTGCATTATAGTATTTATCCCAGTTATAAGAAAATCTGGGAGAAGACAATTAAATGAAAGTTCACTAAGTTTACCAGGGCTCTGAGGCTGGAACAAGTTAATTAGAGTCAATCATGGGTGAGAAAGCACTTAGCACCACAGCTCTCTACATTTGTGAGACATGTGAATGTGGGAAAGGTTAATTAGAATCAACCATGGGCAAAGTAAACATTAAAAGTATTTTCTGGGATTCATTAAATTTGAATAAATCAAAATAGGCAAAACTCAATTTTACAGATATGACCTATATTTCTGCTTCCACTTCCTTACTCATCCTCTGTCTGTCCCGCATAATTATACATGGGGAGAAGATTTGTCACTTTGGGGGCACAGGAGAATAAGAACTGAGTATAGAGAAAAATTCCTATAGAGGTGGAATGGTTAGCCTTCCAGATGTTGCTGGACTCCAACTCTCATCAACCATGGGAGCTGGAGTGCAGCAAGATCTGAAGGGTTATGAGTTACATGTTAAAGTTAAGCCACCTCTTCTACAGAGAAATGTTGCTCTGGTTATGTAAAAGTGAATACCTGTTTAATCAATCATCATGGAAAGCTAGAGAGTAGATGCTGGAGAATCTTCTTCATACATAGAACAGAATATTATAATGCTGAAAGAAAATAAGAAACCCCATTTAGTCGGTGTTTCATTTGGGAACAATGTAAAAATTTGAGTTATCTGTTATTTTGTTGATCTTTGCATTGCCTTGGGATGAGAGACAAGGGCTTTTCAAAGAAACTGAACTACTCTCCCGTAAGCTCTCATTTACTGACAATGCAACCGCATACACACTTACCTACAAGTGAGTGATGTTGGGTAATTTCCAACCTTACTCATACTAAGAATAGACCCATTGACATCAGTGGTTGGGTGATAGCCAAACATTTGTCATATAGTCTGCTCTGAGTATGGCTAACATTGGATATAATCTAATGTGGTTTATAAAATGTATTTTTCTGGAATACTTAAAACTTTTAAATAAAAATTATCTACAAAAGACAATGTATGCAATTCTAGGACATATTTATTTCTGCTTTGAAGGAGTCGGATGGAAAAGATATTGAAAAAGATGAGAATATAAACAGAGTCCCGCAGTGTCAGAGCAAAGGCTCCCTAGTCCAGCATTCTATAATCACAGCTTGGGCAGGAACACCAGGCAGGAAGCAGCCCCACACACCCAGAGGGAGAGACTTAGTTCAGGATGTACATCAAAAGGAGAGTTTGAATAAGAACAAGGAAATGTTGGGATTCTGTATGGAAAGATATTATCACCAAGAGAAAGTCAACGGCACGATAATCAATTGGAGATATGTAATACTGTATATTCTTAGCAATATGCATGTCTTTCCATAACAAATGACATCCTGAGACAAGGAAGAAGGTGTGAGCAGAAATGACATTCTGATTAGTTGACAGTTCTGGTTTGCCCATATTTCATTCATTGTACAATGTAAGTTGTATTTTTATACCCCATTTATAATTTTATATTTGTATCCATTTCATTCACTCCTGGTTTTTTCTTTTTCTTTTGACTTTATTATCAAATGCTCCTTGATATTTTGTTTTGAATGTTTCCTTTTCTCTTTGTATGTATTGTCTGTTCTTGTTACTCCTTTTAAAAAAGAAAATGATCTCATTTCGTAAAAATAAAAATTCATATTACTATACATATCCCCTCCCCTCCCCCCAAAAAAAGGAAGAGGAGAGAAAAATGGAGCAAAGGTGAATCACTTTGGAGCATGTTCAAGGAAAACTTAAAGCATATGAGGATTATGATTTAGGAGATAAAGAAAAGGGATCATGATAGAAATTTATGAAATTATGCATGTTGTGGAGAAAGTGCATAGAGCGAAGTTCTCTTGGAATGCTAGAACTTGGAATCATCCAGAGAAACACGTGGTTCTGTGCCAAGGATTGCTTTGAGAACCAAGCAGGACTCACACAGAGCTGTCCAGGGTACTGATTCCTGCCCTGACTTGACATGCCTCTACCTTAGTATGTGAAACCTGGACCATAAAGAAGGCTGATCGCCGAAGAATTGATGCTTTTGAATTATGGTGCTGGAGGAGACTCTTGAGAGTCCCATGGACTGCAAGAAGATCAAACCTATCCATTCTTAAGGAAATCAGCCCTGAGTGCTCACTGGAAGGACAGATCCTGAAGCTGAGGCTCCAGTATTTTGGCCACCTCATGAGAAGAGAAGACTCCCTGGAAAAGACCCTGATGTTGGGAAAGATTGAGGGCACAAGGAGAAGGGAACGACAGAGGACGAGATGGTTGGATAGTGTTCTCGAAGCTACCAACATGAGTTTGACCAAACTGTGGGAGGCAGTGGAAGACAGGAGTGCCTGGCGTGCTCTGGTCCATGGGGTCACGAAGAGTAGGACACGACTAAACAACTAAACAACAAACATGTATGTATTTTAGGCTGTATATTGACCACATTCCCTCTAGATATGCTTTATGACAATCTTGATACAATGATCAATAAAAACATTAAAATTCATCATCTTAAACCAAACATGAAATTACAAAAACAGGCTAAAAATACCTATACACGCCTATACTTTCTGAATTCTACCATTCAATAGAAGAACTTGTGCATGAAATACAGCAGAATCCAATGCATATATACTGAGAAGTAAGTCCAGCAGTGCTCCAGTGGGAATTTGCCTTCTCCCTAGGAAGTGTGTATAGAATTGCAGCCTTGATCAATACTATGATATTTATCTGTAAGTCATTCACCCTCCAACCTCTATAGATAAAATTATGTGATTATATTGTCTTAAAGGTAAAGGTAAAGGTACCCCTGCCCGTACGGGCCAGTCTTGCCAGACTCTAGGCTTGTGCGCTCATCTCACTCTATAGGCCGGGAGCCAGCGCTGTCCGCAGACACTTCCGGGTCACGTGGCCAGCGTGACAAGCTGCATCTGGCGAGCCAGCACAGCACACGGAACGCTGTTTACCTTCCCGCTGGTAAGCGGTCCCTATTTATCTACTTGCACCCAGGGGTGCTTTCGAACTGCTAGGTTGGCAGGCGCTGGGACCGACAACGGGAGCGCACCCCGCCGCGGGGATTCGAACCGCCGACCATGCGATCGGCAAGTCCTAGGCACTGAGGTTTTACCCACAGCGCCACCCGCGTCCCTATATTGTCTTACCCCACCCTTAAAGAAATAAAAATAAATCTGTATTTTGCCAAAGCTGAAGATTATTGTTTCTTTCCCCCAGCTGCTGTTAAAGGTTACCTTGTAGGTTGCCAGGATATACTCCCTCATTCCTCTTAAACCAAACGTCAAGAAATGTGCTTGTCAGCCTAGGTAAATAGCAAAAGGGGTTTACTCAAGAACAGCTGCTTTTCTTGTCAAAAGTGCCAAACCAACATGAAAGTGAGTGATGTCGTTACCCAACAGCACATTGCAGACTTTAGGTGCTCCTCCACATCACAATACAGAAGGCAAAGGCCAATTTGAAGGCAAAATACATAACAATCTTTTTTATAACTTCCACATGAATTGAAATAAAAGGGAACCATGAAAGGGAATAGTTTTCTTTTTAGATGGATTGCATTAGTATTGTGAAGAGGGAGTGGAAGCAAATTGCATTCAGTCCACAGGAATCAAAGAAATCACAAAATATATACAGTCATATTAGTCATGTTAGACTTTTTGAGTGATATGCACAAGTGTGCTTCACCTCCCTCTCCTCCCTCCTGCTGCTCCCAAACTCCCAATGCCCTGGAGCAAATTTTGGGGGCACACAGGGGGCTGAAGAGGGAAGGGGAGGAAGAGGAGGTCCTGCTGTGTAAGTAGAACTGCATTCCACTGCTGATCTGATACCTTTAGGTGTGAGTCATTAAAGGCAAATCTAGCTTAAAAGACGCCTGCTTCTTGGGAGAAAAGCAATGACAAACCTAGGCAGCATCTTAAAAAGCAGAGACATCAACTTGCCAACAAAGGTCTGTATAGTTAAAGCTATGGTTTTCCCAGTAATGATGTATGGAAGTGAGAGCTGGACCATAAAGAAGGCTGATCACCGAAGAATTGATGCTTTTGAATTATGGTGCTGGAGGAAACTCTTGAGAGTCCCATGAACTGCAAGAAAATCAAACATGTCCATTCTTAAGGAAATCAGCCCTGAGTGCTCACTGGAAGGACAGATCCTGAAGCTGAGACTCCAATACTTTGGCCACCTCATGAGAAGAGAAGACTCCCTGGAAAAGACCCTGATGTTGGGAAAGATGGAGGGCACAAGCAGAAGGGGACAACAGAGGACGAGATGGTTGGATAGTGTTCTCGAAGCTACCAGCATGAGTTTGACCAAACTGCAGGAGGCAGTGGAAGACAGGAGTGCCTGGCATGCTCTGGTCCATGGGGTCACGAAGAGTCGGACACGACTAAACAACAACAAGTCATTTCTCAGGCACAGGGCAAGCAAACCATGGAAAAGTCCTGTGATGGAGACATAGCTAGTCAGGCCTAGCAAATGGCCAAAGTTCAATGGAAAAGAATGTTCAAAAGGTCCTAGTTTCAATCCCAGGTATCTTCAATCAGGGATGGGAAAGACTCCTGTGTGAAACCCTGGAGAGCTGCTTCCATTGTCAATGTAGTAGACAATTGAGATTTGTGTAGACAATACAGATCCAGGAAGACATATAACTTATTTTTATGCAGTTTCATACATTCTTGTGATAGAACTAGGAATAGTATCTCAATACAGTGGAGACTGTGTTGTTGTTAGGATATAGGGCTTTATTTACTGTTATATGCAACCAGATCATAGAATTGAGAGAATCACAGCATGAACACCTCAACAGGTCATGTTTCCCCATTAAGACTTTCCCCAAGTCACTTTGGATCCAGCACAAAGCAGACATGCCTCTGTGTCTTTAGCTTCCAGCATCAGCCAAAACTCACACAGAGAACTTTGGCTATAGTTATGCATCTTAGGATCCAGCCAGGTGAGATGGGAAAAGCCCCACCCATTTGTCTCTATGGCAACCTCTTTGAACTTATCAATGGCAGTTCTTAACTAGCCAGCCAAGGCAATTACCTCAACAAAGAGTCTAGTCTGACTGGTTCAGCAGGTTCCTCCTTGTAAAGTCTAACCTTACAGTTGGGGGATCACAGGTTTCAAAGGGACCCAAGGATGTCATCAAGAATACCATCCCCCAACTACTACTACTAATAGATACCATAGGAATAACACTTCTGGATAAAATGTTACAGCAAGGCTCTCTCTCGTTACTTACTCTCTCCAGCTTTCCCTGTCTATCCCAGAAAATGAGGAATTGGAACACGGATTATATAGTAGCTTTCCATATATTTATGGGAAGTTTGCTTAGCCCAAGACAAAATGAAGGAGACTTTCTAATTACACTAGCATTCCAAGCCTAAATCCATCTGATATTTATTATCTTAGTTGATGGTAATATATAATAATGCTGACAAAAAAAAAATAGTTAATCAGCAGAGCTGTTTTAACAGTTCATCATGCACAACACATTTAATTTCTGTAATGATTTACTGGTTAATTTCAAGACAGGGGAGGGAGAAATCAAGTAAAGCAACATGTTGTAAATGTGCTCTAAAGGCTAAACCTACTGTGGGTGAGTATATTAACTATTGATAAATTATTCTCCAGTTAAAAATGGGTGGTGGTAGGGGAGGAGATAGAATAGTTAATTGAGGAAGTGAGGAATTGATTCAGCTCTGGTTCTTCCTTCCAGCAAAGTCAGTTATATAAAGCAGCAGGCTATATATAAAAGGAAGACAGCGAAACGCATGAAGCAAATAAGACAGGAAGGAAGCTAAACTTGTAACTGAAGCTCTGCTCAACGCTCGCTTCAAATTTCTCTGAATCTGGATAGGTTAAAAAATAACATAGTAAGAATTTGGATCAATTATTCCTTCACACACCTTTATTTATCCCTTTCCTCCCAGTACTGTAGTCTACTCAGCAGCAGGATAAAGGAAAGCCCCATTCCATGACCTCTGAAATCCTGTGGGTTTTTTTCTCCCCAACAACACCAGGAAAGATAATTCTATTGTTAACCGCCCTGGGATCTTCAGATGAAGAGTGGTGTGCAAATTTAATAAATAGATAAATGAAAATAAAATAAAATAAAGACCAGGGATGAAAACAGGAAAACCTACATGAATATACCTGGTGTCATATGGATGCCATGTTGTTTCTGTCCTTGACACTGCATTTGGAGTGGAGTTGTACTGTGTAATATTTTGGAACATAAAGAGCTGCTTTGTGCCAAATCAGACAATATTTCCATCTAGCTGAGAACTGTCTACACTGCCTGGCAATGGTTCTCTGAGGTTTCAGGCTGCACAAGGGACTGAACCTTGAACCTTCTGCATGCAAAGCAGATGCTCTACTATGAAGTTGTGGTCCTAAGCTGCTTTGAAAGCCTCTTGGGGCAAGAATGGAGTACAGGCAACCCCTGATTTGCACAGGGGTTGTGTTCCGGGTCATCACACACTTCCATGAAATCATATGTAATTGAAAAAACCTGCAAACATCTCGTTCCACCTCTGCTCCAGCCTGTTCCACCCCTGCTATGCCCCACCCTGCCCCTGCTCCACCCCTCACCCCATTCCGTCCTTTTAGTGACATCTTTTATGACACTTCCAGGTCACTTTCGGGTTTGGCGCAATGCATGTATACATGGTTGTGCACATACTGAATGTATGCAAATGGGGGTGTGCCTGTATCTAAATAGATAAATATTGTTATCCTTGAATATGTCCTTGAATGACATATATAAGTAGGATTGTGCTGAAAATTCTCCCTCGTTGATTTTCAGCTTAAAATTTACCATTTTGGAGGGGTGAACAGCAAAAAATACAATACGTACAATAAAAGCATAATTTTTAAAAAACGTAAAACCAGTACTTAAATATCTTGTGTAATTTCTGCCGGCCATCCAACTGTTAAAGTCATAAGGCATCATTCACTTTGTTTCTGTAATCTGCTTCTGTTGGAAGAGTGCAAATCTATTCAGTAGAAAACATACCAGAAATGCCTCGCATTCCTTCTTTCTTATTATTAGCAACAGTGCTTAAGTGACAAGGTAACCTTAGCAACAGCAGTGCCTCAGAAACTGCCTAATAAGACTTAGAACATTGCTGGCATGTTTTGCTTTCTAACTTTCTTTATGGATGTGTGACTGACTTATTTTGAAAGAAAGAAAGAAAGAAAGAAAGAAAGAAAGAAAGAAAGAAAGAAAGGAAGGAAGGTAAGAGTTCAGGCACACTGCAGGGTTGGGGTGGAAGATGAACATGAAGATGAACTAGAAATTATTTAAAGTTATACTTCCAAATGAACTTAATTTATGGTACTTAATTTCAAGCACTGGAATGTACCATGTAGAACCTTAGAAGAGCCAGCTACGCTAGATACTCTACACCCCTAAAATATGACGGCATCAATAGAATATTAACTGACTGGTCACTTGGCTTCTTGCCCTGTCAGTAGTGGTTAAGAGCAGTAGACTCGTAATCTGGTGAACTGGGTTCTATTCCCCACTCCTCCACATGCAGCTGCTGGGTGACCTTGGGTAGTCACACTTCTCTGAAGTCTCTCAGCCCCACTCACCTCACAGAGTGATTGTTGTGGGTGAGGAGGGGAAAGGAGATTGTTAACTGCTTTGAGACTCCTTAGGGTAGTGATAAAGCAGGGTATCAAATCCAAACTCTTCTTCTTCTTCTTGAGGATAACTCCATATACCAGCCACTGATATGTGATACTAGTATAAGGTTAGAAAGGTAGTTTTCTTCAGAAAAGCAGCAGGGCATCATTCAGAGCCCAGCCCAGCTATAACACTATCCTAAAATATTACAGCTGAGGCTGCAATTCTAAACCCATGTACCTGAGAGAAAACCTCATTGAGCCCAATGTATATAAGCTTACACTGTGAATCTAATTTGTTCTCAACTTCTTGCTTTCTCCCAAGATTACTGTATTTCATTATCAGAATACTCAGGCGGACAAAGTTTCTTAAACGCTTTATCATTTGACCACTGAGGTCAGGGCTTGAGTTTCTGCCACCATGACAACCAGATGAAACTATTCTGGCTATGATCACATTGGTTATTAATCTTCTGGTGAGGTCACACTTCCGCAGTTTTCAGGGCAAAGTTTGGAATATAGTGAAGCTTTATGAGCTTAAAGAGTTAGGTTTTGGGTTTTTTTAGAAGCACACCACCATAAAAAATTCTTCATATATTGGGTTATTTCTTTATTCTACCCGCATAGAATATACAGACATAATAGGAAAACACATGATCAGCCAGGGTTACTAGGCCACATTTTCAAAGTTGCCTCATCTTTTCAGGGGAATTTGATTGTGTAGAAAATAAAAAAAATGTTAGTATGTCACAGGCATTTTGGCCGCATGATGAGTTAGTGCCTAGTGCAAAGGTTGCAGACCTCATGAGTCATGGATGCAGGCTTTTAGTTTGTTTCCCAATGTCACTCCCATGCACAGAGTTGTAACAATCCTGGAAGCCGCATTCATATTGGAAGCTCAAGATGTCCAAAAAATGCTCCCCCAAAACGCTCCCTAACATATTCCACAGGGTTGTTGGGAAAATAAAATGGGGAATGGGAGAATCATGAATGCCACCTTGAGCTCATGGGGGGACGGGCTATAATATAAACCTACAACAATAACAACAGCAACAATAGCATTAAAACAGCTTGATATAGCTCTCATATTCTGAGGCACTAAGATTTGCTGTTTCAAGTACAAGTCCCTAATGTGTTGAGTATAGCTTAGCAGCAATAGTATTGCAGATCATTTGCAAAGGACTAAAAAACTCCAGTATAACACTATCTCTCCTCCTGTGCTTGTATTTTAATAAGACTAATGCTAATGCTATTCGTATGTACTCACATTACGAATTTATCAGCATATAAGCTTCATTATGATATTTGATCAGGCTAGAGTTAATCTCCTGTTTTGTGTACTCAGATGTTTTAAAAGCCATATTCCAACCTTGGGAGCAATTAACAAACATGGCAAGTAAAAGACAGAAGTGACAAAATTACATTGAATATTAATGATTCCAAAGAGCTGCCTTTTCTGCCTTCCCCAATTTTGAACTGCTTTTCAAAAGCTAAAGGCATTACCATTTTAAACTGGATTTTCTGCTGTTGCCTTAATTTAATTTAATTTTAATTTAATTTAATCTTTTTGAGATTGTTTTCCTTTCCTTTATTATCTGTCATTTCTATATTGCTTATCTGTAAATTTGTGTTGTGAGTCACCACACAAATCATGCTTCAGAGGTGAGATGTAAATATGATAAATAAATTAAACAGTCAATAACTAAAATACACTCCTATTTCTTTTACAAGATTTTTTTTTTAAACTTAGTTTCACTCCCTGGCTCCAAAATTGTTTTTGCTTCATATTCTGCCTATATCTTGACTAAAGATGGATGAAGCTATTAATTCTGGTTTCTCCTTTTTCCATTCACAGGGTTGGTTTGCTCTATTTCCACATACATTTGTGAGTTTTCTTTGGAGTGGAAAGAATGCATAAGAATTCATGCATATTTTCATGTATGTTTCTCCTATTATATGCTTTTTTTTGTAAGCACAGTTTCCTAGGATATGCATTTTTGTAAGCATTTCATCCGAAATGCATATCTGTATATTATTTTCACAAATATATACTTGTTTATGTTCACTTTTCACTAATATATGCATTTTCATATACATTCTTTAGTTGGAAGACTGCTTCACAAAATCCAGAGAAGTGTAATTTCAAAGGAAAGCTGTCTTTTTGTTTGTCTATTACAGGGGTAGCAAAGTCCTGGCCTGAGGGCCACTTTCTGTGGAAAACACACACACACACACACACCTCATAATCAGATCAGGAGGGTTGAAGGATCCTCAAAACAGATTATGGAGGTGCATGGGAAGAGGAAACAGAAGTTCCATTGCACCAGCAGAACCCTGCTAGGTCAGTGATGGATACAGCCCACAACCTGCATTTATTATTTTTTAAAGATAGTATTATGGTTTGATCCATTTGTTTCATGTACTATATGTTGGTATATCTTGAAACATATAACTGAGCATATGTAGTTTATGTATATGTAGCATATGTAGTTTATGTAGCATATGTAGTTTACCCACCTACTAATTACCTCAGAAAAGTACCAGAGTGTTCACTGGATTTTGAACTCAAATTATTTAGGGGGTCCTACAAATTCGTATGATTTCTGTAAGTCCTTGATATTGCATCTGAAGTTTTAAGTCAGTTAAAACATTAACTAGCTCTGACTTAGTGAGACAGTTCAAAACCATACTGTGAGGCAGAGCTTTATGTAACAAAGCCTGTTTAATGGAGCTTTTGTAAATCTTCTAGCTGTTTCTGATATCCAGCTGTCATGTCTCGCACTTTGAAGTCTCCATGCAGATTTGAGAGGACCCCTTGCAGTCTTAAAATCTATAAGCTAATGAATGAATTTTGAAAGGCAAAGAGAGAACTAGTGTAGTCATTTGAGATTCTAGAATAGCAGTCCATTGTGGGAACAGGATTGTACCAGGGCTTTCATGTAACTATGACAATATTGTTACAAAGGCCAGCGCCCGTCCCTCTCTCTTGCCAAGCTGTGGCAAGAGCGCATGGGATCTCAGGCACTCACACAAGGCCTGTGTACCTTTGGAGAACAGAAGACATGGCAGAGGCTGTCGTGCTTTAAGAAATAGGGTAAAATCGCCTAATTACACCTTCCATCTGCATGGAAGGAGTCCAGATCTAACAGCATAAATAATAGGTTTCTGTTACAGCTGTGAATGCCTTCTGCAACCATGGGCATTATCCACTGAAGAGTTGATTTAATTCTTTGAATAAGCCTCACTGGAATGAAGGGGTTCTGTCTAAGCACATTTCCATGATGAACATAGTAGTGCCCCCATAGCTCCAACTCATTTGAATTGAACCCGCCACATGAGAACTTTGCCCCTATTTTTGTTATTTCCGCCCCCCCCCCTTGTTTAGTTCTTACATATAGTATATTTCATTCTGGAGAACTGGTGGCATTAATCATGTTTAATATTTGTCAGTCCATGCCAAAAATGGTTGTGGCAAATGTCTGTTATGCAGATGAGGTTCCTATTGCTTCAAGCATCATCCTGTAATTACTCAGCTATTTCTCAAGTGTGATTTATTGAATCAGCAATTTACTGAGATGGAGTGGCATAACCTAATTTACCCATGTACATTCATTAAAAACGGAGACATGGATATATGCTTCCTGTCACTTTCACACTAGCATTTGTTAGCATGGCAACTTGATATGGGTCATTTAATTTGTCTATGCAGATTCATTCACAACGGGTTTCAGGATCAATGACTGCTTGGCAAGTATGTCTTTGATATGCTTCCTGTGGTATTCCCACTCCTTGGTTTACGGGTTTAAGGGGAAATCATTGGAAAAACAAGAACAGCTGGGGCCAGTCAAAAAAAGAAGAAGAAATAAAAATGGTGAGATAAATTGTCTACTACAAACTTTTGATAATTACACAGGAAATGATTGCCTCCATAGCTATTGTTCCACAGTTGTAAACAATGCTAAATGGAAAGGGAGAGCTCAGATGCTCTTAAGCATTGCCTACGAAGTGATAAAAACATCTGTAACTCTAAGATTCTCATTGATCTATGGAACGTTCTGTGCTTAAGCAACCATTGATACATTTTAACATGATATACACCTCTTTGGAGTGGGATGCGGGTGGCGCTGTGGGTAAAACCTCAGCGCCTAGGGCTTGCTGATCGCATGGTCGGCGGTTCGAATCCCCGCGGCGGGGTGAGGTCCCATCGTTCGGTCCCAGCGCCTGCCCACCTAGCAGTTCGAAAGCACCTCTAAGTGCAAGTAGATAAATAGGTACTGCTTTATAGCGAGAAGGTAAACGGCGTTTCCGTGTGCTGCGCTGGTGCTGGCTCGCCAGAGCAGCTTCGTCACACTGGCCACGTGACCCAGAAGTGTCTCCGGACAGCGCTGGCCCCCGGCCTCTTAAGTGAGATGGGCGCACAACCCTAGAGTCGGACACGACTGGCCCGTACGGGCAGGGGTACCTTTACCTTTTCCTACACCTCTTTAATTTTAAACAAACATAAACTTAATACTGGGTGATTTTGCTGCTGAAAGTGCAAATGCTGAATAAAGAGCAATTGTCTAATCCACATCCTGTACTAAAAGTACAGATTTTTGTATGTGTGTATTTATAATATTTAATCTTATTATTTATATAAAGGTTCGTTGTGATTATTTATGTAGGGGGGAAATCTGATGCAGTCTGTTGAAAATGAAGGTCTTAATTTCCAGGGGGGGATTTGTCTAGAAATATGAGAATTCTTAAAATGTAGAAAGCACAAGGCTGTGCTTCAGGATGATGATGATGATGATGATGATGATGATGATGATTTATTGAATTTATATTCCACCCTATACATGGAGGTCTCAGGGCAGTTCACAGAACAAAATCAAAATATAACACCACAAAATATATAATCAAAATAAAAACAACAACCCACTAACCCCCCCCCAGCCACACACACCCCAATTTTAAAAGGGCATAGGATGTCATTAAAATCAACTAAAGGCCTGGTTTAAAGGGAACATTTTGCCTAATGAAGGCACCAGGCGAACTTCCCTGGGGAAAGCATTCCACAGACAGGGAGCCACTGCAGAGAAGGCCCATTCTGGTAATGATGATACCACACAGTAGGTGGAGTCCAACTGGCATTCCAGAGTGGGAAATGGCTGGCAAAGTGGTCTGCCTCCTCCCCCCCCTTCTGCCCCCTAGATAGCATGCTTGTAAGGGCTGCGGTGGAACCCCACCACTCTGTTCCACCACTCGGTTATGCCCTCCTAGGTGGCGGCCAAGGATAACAGTGCACTTCTTCAGCCCAATAATTTCACTGGGACTATTCTGAGTAAAACTGAGCTGGTTATATGGTCTGCATGGACCAAATGAAATGCACTTGTGCATCACAATCTTCATCAGATGCAGGTGATCCTGATCAGAACTCTGCAGTGTGGACAAGGACGTTCCTTTTAAGTTATCTTCACAATCTCTGTCTGCAGTCATGCAATACATGCATCTATACGTCAAGCTGTATGCAATATATTGTGCACAACTCTCTATTGTTTTAGTTCAGTATTTCATTCAGACAACCAGGCCTCTTGCATCAGCTGCATTGCTACATTTTGCCCAGGGATGTGTGTGTTTATATATATAAAATTTCTGCCCAGATTTTTTTTTAGTTCTGAATCACCTGATCTTGTTTGTAAGGCAGATCCCATTTCCAAATTTTGTATAAAGCACTGCCTATGCACATTTATTTGTGTTTCCCATTCTATATTGCCAACCTGCATGCCTGTATAGATAAAACTGTGCAGTGCAATTTTGTGCACAGGGTTTTCATCACGATTCTTTTTGTGTAGTGTTTCACTAAAGCAGAAGAAAAGAGGAGGAAGCACCAAGGAAGCCAAAAGTGAGAGATGACGCTTCAAAAAGTAGTAGAATTTGGGAGATGTAATGTTCCCAGTGCATTTGAGTGATCACCTTCTTCAGGGGAAGTTTATTTTTCCTGTTCAATTGATTCTGACCATTCATTTGAAACATTTTATATCAAAATTACATTGCTAAAGTGAAGGAGCAGATGAGTCAGACAAGCATTGCACAGAGAGAAACATATGATCACATCGGGATTCCTTTTTTAATCTTTATGTGGAGGAGGAAGTCCTTTATGCTGTGCTCATATGTATCACTAATGCAGAGGGGACCAACACAAGCAAGCTCAGTGAATGAATGAAAGCTGTGCAGGCTTCAATTTTGGGATTTGTTTACAAGGTTCTCCTGGTTAAACTGGAGGAGAAGTGAGGAGAACCCAGGCTGTCAAACCTACCAAACAATAAAGGAACAGAATGGGAAAAATGCTCCCATCCCTAATTTTGTATGCAAGCCCATTTTGCTATGCAGGAATTTATTGACATAACAAGCCCTCCTCCAAAAGGATAATGTTTGTTCTCTTATGTATGTCTATGATGAAATCATATGGCCTTTGAGAATTTTAGCTTTTGGAAATACCGTGTTTTGCTATTCATATGAAACCCAAGTAATAAAAGAAGCCAGTACTTATTTTGATGCTCAATTAAGCAAGCATTGAGGGGGGAAGCTTCTATTGAGTTGAGAAACATTACGCTTAACTAAATTTGACTGCACTACATGGGTTCTTTCCTCTGTTAATCTGCAGCTTAAATACATACTTTACAGCTAAATTAAACTGGACAATATGAAGATTACCTTGTAAAGCCAGCAAGCAATTCTCTTCTGTTGTCATAGAAAACAAAACTTTTGAAACTGGTAATAAGAACATATTTTATGCACTGAGTTATAGCCAAGCATTGGGTTTTATCCAACATTAGTCATACTCAGACTCATTACAATGAATGGACATGACTAACTTAAGTCCATTACTTTTAGTGGGCCTACTCTGAGTAGAACCAACCCATTAACTCTTGTGATATATTCTCTATAAGGGGGGCACCAATTTGGCACCCATGAGCACAGAGTTACCACCAGTACCAACTACAGCGCCCACAAAATATCTCAGTAAATATCCCCTCAAAAAATCCATATTCTCAGTGATGGAAGCCATGATATTAGTGCTTGAATAGGCATCAAATTTTTGCACACTTGACAAAAACCTTGCTGTCGACTGTTATCCAAAGATCATGTGTAGTTTCTCCCACGTCCTATTAAAAATATGAGGAATTTGGTTAGTTAGAAAATATATAATCTACCAAACAGCTTAGATTGCTTAAGTAATTTCATTTACTCCTCACAGCTTGATCCAAAACATGCTTACTTGGAAGTAAGGCTCATTCATTTCTGTGGGATTTTCACCTATATACAACAGAGATACAAATTGCACTATGGCAGGCACTTTAGCATTACTGAGGAGTGAACTGAATGGTAAGTGTTCTTCTAAAATGACACAAGGATGTCCAGGACAGATCCCTGATCTCTGGTGGCTGATTATTTTCTTAAATTTAATGAACACTCTTACTTATTTTTTTAAAGGAAAATACTTGAGAGCAAGGGAGGGGAATGGGTTTCCTCCTGTGAGTGAATTATTGCCACAGTTCAACCTATTTTCTTGTCACAGACTGCATTTCCTATCATACAGAGGAGACACACTGCTGCTTTGAAATATTGTGACAATATCCTGAACCAGAAAACTGAGCCGGAGCTCCACATTAAATCACTGTATATTTGGGGCTGGTTAGCAAGCTCTGTACTTCCTGACAAATACAGATGAAACTGAAAACATCTAATTCATCACTTGAGTGCTTATAATAAGTATGCTTTTAATCTTCAGCCATTTGTTGTAAAAACGTTGTGACAAACCACATCGAAAACTTGTTACTCATGGTTGGATGGCAGATTTCTGACAGTTTTGAAGAACGAGAGGATTTTTGAAATTTATGTATAGCAAAACCCACCAATGAAATATAAGCTGGAACAAGCTGTTGGTGTTACTGAAGTCTTTGAGATCAGTGAAGCTGAAATTTTTGTGAGGCTCAATTTCAACATGAAAAGTGTGCTTTCGAGAAGTGTGCTTAGTAGTCATTACTGCTACATAGTCATTTGTGGGTTTCTTTTTTTCCTGGTTACAGTCTCAATATGCTGCTGCTTTGGCACTTTTTTGCATGAATTTTTTTCCTTCTTCACTATGTGACCCCCTGGCAATCAGGGATCATATACTGAACATAACAGAATTTCAGCAATACAGCCAATCAGTTTTGACAAACTGACAGTGAATCCCTCTCATTCCCCTCATTCTGAAGGACAGGGAGAGAGTGAGCAGATCTTTATTGCTTAGGGAACCAGGCAGTGTTCACTGTCAATTTCACTGTCGACCAGCTCTTGACTCATAATACAGCTGGAAAAATTTGTATTATAATCTGAACAAAAATAATTTTCGGTGACATCTCAAAAAACGTTCTTGCTTTTATGAGGGAAAAGTTGAACATCCTTGAAAGAGGGTGTGTCTAGAATAGGGCTGGGGTAAAAATTTGGTTTGGTTCACATCTAGTTCATGTTTGCTGAAACAATATGCAATTCAAAATGCAGCTTCCCTTCCATAGTTTCATTTCTCTGAATTTTGCAGTGCTGTTCTCCAACCAAACGTTATGTACAAAAATGCATATGTCAGGGGGAAAGTGCGGTTAAAATAAATATATTAACGAATGTAGGATACCAAAAAAGCGTAATATTAAGGGAAATTGCTTGTAAAAATGTGTATATTATGAGGAATGTGTACTAAAGTGCTGACAAATCTTCATGAGAACATTTAAATGAAATGTGGGCATGTGATGAACCAAATTCAAGACTGAAAAATGGGAAAGTGAGAAAAATGGGAATGAACAGATTCGTCCATCACTAATCTAGAACACTAGAAAGATTTCTAGAATAAGGAACACACTGCCCTATTCTCTGGTTTCCACAAACCATTCAGTTTTATCCCTAGATGGAGGCAAGGGAAAGTGACCAGTTCCCTTGGACAGTTTAATTTAGTGCAATGGGCCTATGAAAGTGACACACAGTTTTGCTACTGCATATAGCTATAACAAATATCTATTTGAATGAGAAATAGCTGGAAGGTCTGGCATAGTTCTGATTCCTCCTCCACTGCTTCCTGCACTTACTCCTCCAAGGGGGAATTTCTGGCAACAGTAAAAACAGCATTAACCATCTGTAGCCACTGATACATGTGTGAAGGAAATACAGTTTAAAAATAAAACTGAGGACGGAGGAGAATGACAGGGAACTGTAGGTAGACGACTGAAATGCAAAGCATGGAAGAGAACCAGAGAAGTCCTTGGGTTGGTTGCAACATAAGTGCTGCTCATGGACACAAGTTGCTTCCTACTCCAATATCTACACGTTATCATTGTCATCAAAACGCCAGCCTACACTTTTTATACACATTTTGCCTTACTGTAGAAAATCCCTTAGCCCATTAAAACCTGCATTGACGGTATGGCTAGTGCATAGCTTTCTGGCCATGGGGTGCTATAGTTGTGTCCTTGCTAAAGTTGAATGTAAAAGCATCTCCCTTTCTAACCCTGCCATGGCAAGCACCCAATTTTGTGGCACAAGAAAGTAAATAATGATAGAGCACTCAATGCATAGAGAAAGCTAGGCTTGCTCTTTCTTTCAAGCTAGGTTATTGTGCATTTAGCATCCGCATGAATGATGAATATTCCCCACCACATCAAGTGATAGCACAGCTTACCTCTTTAGTTTCTTGTAGTGTGGCAGCTGTAAAAGGCACATTGCTCAAAGGAACAATGACAAATACTGTAACAGGGACTTCCCTTGAAGGCATGGCAGTGATGCATAGATATTTGCATTTGGAGGCTTCCATGCTGCAATTTTCTTACCTAGCAGAGGCTAGAAGGAAAGTATAAAGAATTAATTATGAAGCTCAGTAAGGGAAACAACTTCAACAACAAAGCTCTTTATTAATCTCCATAAAGTCTTCATGAAATCATAAGCCCTCTTACAGCATTCCAGCTGTGCAATCATGTGGAGTGAAACTACAGGTCCTTTCCCCACTTGCTGCCACCAGCTGGTTCCCCACCATCCACACATTGGGGTGGAATAACTCTACCCATATAGAGGATGCACCCTCTATAGATGTTCCTCCAGGTGTGGAAAACAGGGGCAGGCTGTTAGGGATACAGTGGCATGTCTATAGCCAGCCCAATTCTCCCATTCCATGAAACTGTTAATCACATGAACTGAACATCCAAATAGGGCAATAGATATGCCCCCATGTGTGGGGTGCGGTGGAAAAGACAGGCGCTTTAACGCTAAGATGTCAACGTGGTCTGTGCTTGAAATAAAGAAGGTTAAGAGCAAGTGGAGGGAATAGATTGGAAGATCATCAGAAGAGGCTGGAACTGGGGGAACAAATGAAAAATTTGGTGATGTGGAAAACTTCCAAATGTCTGGAGCAGAGCAAAGGCATGTTGAAGGAAATTGTGTTTATAATTTTCAAGGAGAATGTGTGACTGGAAGAGAAAAGGAGGCCATCTAGAGAAGGCTAGGGATAAATATAGAGTTGTCCTGGGGCAGCAAAGAACATCACTGATGGCTGTACCTCTGGGAGAAGAACCAACCAGCAAAATGTAAAAAGGCATTTGAAATGCATTAGGAGCCTGAATTATGTATTATGAGCCTGCACTAAGGGCCTGACCCAAAGCCTACTGACGTCAATAGAAAAACCTCCCACTCACTCTGTATGGCTTTGGATCAGGCCAGATAAGTGACTGACTTTTGAAAAAGAATCCTAATAAATGCAAAGGCAGAATAAATGACCGCTAGGGCTAGGAAATGTAAACATTTCTTTTCCTTTTTAATAAAGCTTAGCCAAGTGCTAGAACTAGAGTTAATGCTTTTTAAAGAATGAAGAGAGTCCGTGACATTAATGGGCTATAAATGCATGCACTCATCCAGACAAAAAACGCTTTAAAGTATTTTCCCAAACCGGCATGGTAATGAAGCAGTTGGGTGAGGGTGTGTGTTTTGGGAGGGGCACAGAATACTATTAGACATTCAATTTGCAGATTTGCATTGATAGTGCAAACCCAGCTTCTTGTCTGTGGCGTTTGGCTTTTTTTAAAAAAATGTTTTTCATATGTATTCTCTGTCTTATGGCATAACCAGGACACCGGAGGTACTTCACAGTAAAATCTGTAAAAGCATAATGAAAAGCAAAATGCAAATAATGGTAGCAGAAGGCAATATGCCAGTAAAACCGTGGCAAAATATTGACAATGAGAAGAGTAAAAGATAGGCAAATCAAGCTGCTATTCCTGCCATTGTCAATCTACAATGCAGACAACCACAAAGGGGTTGGTGTTAAGGATTTAATAGGTCAAGTATTTTTTTAAAAAAGAAACTAGGGCTGAGCTGAATTTTACTGGAAAACTATTGTCTGATGAATTTGTCACCCCTCCTTTTTTCTGCTCCTCTGGAAGATTTGGAGACCTTTTATCTCCTCCTGGAGAATATTAGCCCTGGGTCTAATTGTAGAGCCAGTTTTAATATTGTTTAATATTAATTTACTATTATTAAAAAGAATCAATAGGCGTGATCCTCAGAACGTAACCCCCGTGTAAGTCGTAGGCTTACTGCAATTCCTTTATGTTAGTGTCGTGTTGCTAATATATGCATTTTATGCACAATACCCCCTAATATATGCATTTTTATGCACATTGGTTGGAGAACTGCATTGCAACATTTGGAGAAGGGTGAATTTTGAAAGACAGCTGTATTTCATTTACCGTATTGGTGTGAAAATTGCAAAACAGGTAGTTTCTCGTTAAAATCCACATATTCAAATTTCTCACCAATTCCTAGTACAAGCCCCACCTGCCACCTTTGGGTAGCAAAGGAGTTGGATCCAGAAAATATATTTGAATTTTATGAAGCCACCTGTCTTCTTAGCCATTTTCTTGGTATGGGTTTATAATGGCTGTTTTAATTGTTACCTTTCTTTTATCTGCTCCTGCTTTATTGTATTGTTATGCTATACTGTGTGTTTGTAACGTCCCTTGGAATAAGCACTGATGAAAGGTGGGGTTGATTTTTCTCTCTCAAATAAATAAATACAATAAATACATAAAATATATGAAAAGGAGCACCAGCCATAGAAGTAAATCAATGCTGCTTCTGTAGATTGTTGAGGCACACTACCTGCATGAAAAAATGAGCTTTTGGAGAGGCGCGATATAAGGTTAATGAGTTGCCTCAATTACAGTTGCCACCTGTCCTGTACTTTCTATATCCCTGTATTTCCCCTCTCAGCTCCAATTAAATCTATAAAAAGAGTATAACTGTTCCCTCCTGTGCAAACTTTTTGAGGTTTTTGGCCAACAATCCCAATGTCAGCAAGTGTATCGGTTCTTATTCTGCTTTCATTTGAAGTCTCTGGCCAAGGCTGCTCTGAAAAAGCATTCAGGCTATTAAATGGCACTGCGCTGAACATTTAGGAACCTTTGATGATCTAGAGCCATTTTTAATGGAAACAAGTGAAAGGTTAAGTTTACCCTGAGCTAACTATTCTTACCTATTGTGAACTAATTAAAAGCACTTACTTTATACCCGAAGAAGTTTTTGCTTTCCTCACCAGTTTCTATAAGCCTACACTGGTGTCTTGTTTTGTTTCCCCCCCAAAATCTATGCCTGTATTGATGATTCTAGCATGCTTTGACTCTTTACTAGTCATAATATGAGAATCAATATATTTAAAGGCAGAAAGAACTCAGAGTGCAATCCCATGGCAAGCTCCACCAGGACGAACAGCTTAGGATGCAGCGGATCTCTGGCACAGCTGGCTGATTTCCTGCTTTTGTTGTTTAGTCGTTTAGTCGTGTCTGACTCTTTGTGACCCCCTGGACCAGAGCACACCAGACACTCCTGTCTTCCACTGCCTCCTGCAGTTTGGTCAAACTCATGTTAGTAGCTTTGAGAACACTGTCCAACCATCTCGTCCTCTGTCGTCCCCTTCTCCTTGTGCCCTCCATCTTTCCCAACATCAGGGTCTTTTCCAGGGAGTCTTCTCTTCTCACGAGGTGGCCAAAGTATTGGAGCCTCTGGCATTAAGTCCTCAACACCAGCTCAGGCAAAGATATGCTGGTATAAATTGCTCATCCTGGCTCAGATGGCTGAGCTGAAATAGCCTGAGCTGTGGCTGATAAGTAGGTTTGACATATTTTAAAAAGTAAAAACCGTGACACCTCAAAGGACCCCAAGACCCCAAAGATGCTGTTTTTGGATCTGCTTAATATGCACCAGCTTCTTTTATACCAGGTCTTGTGCATAGCATCGGTGCCTTAGTTTTTTTACTGAAGTCAATTGGGCTATCACCCAAGAAATGAGTTCCCTCATGTTTGGGGCTAATGTGGGGACTTGTGGGGAAGTGGCAAATTCTGAAGCTCATCATGATAATTGCCATAGCAGTGCCCCTGAAGAAGAATGTTGTGTTCTGGTATGAAGCAGAATCCTACAGAGAAAGTGACAAGGCTGGAGGTGAAGCTGGAGGCAAATTGAAGGCTACTGGACCATGGACTGAGCAACATGCTCCAACAGAGGTTGGGATCAGGCTGAGAACTTTAATGTCCATCTCCAGATTATCTCCTCCAGGCTCCACCCCCTTGAGGAGAACTTCAGAGACAGTCCATCCTCCTTCATTCTATAGCCTGCCTCCTGTGCTACCATACTTGTGATGTGAGGTAGAAGGCATCTGGTTCTTCAGGCTCAAGGGAGGGTGTGGAATCTGTCCCTATAAGTCCTGGTGGTCTGGGAGGTTCCTCTGGGGGCTCCTGTCCAGCATCCTTAGGTGGGATGGTCTCCCTATGTTCAGCATTTCATCTCTGAGCTCTGAACCTGACTGGCTCCCCTTCTGGTGCCCCGGCAGCCTCTGACTCAGTGTCCAGATCACTGCAAAACTTAGAGGTCATGGCAGAGAGTTCATAGCCAGGGCAGATGGTTGCAGGACACAAAAACAAAGTTGATTCTGTGGACAAAAATACTGAATTATGATGAGTGGGGTGGAAGCCCATCAGTGCTTCAAGAATGTGGCTTGTTCAGGAAGAAGACAGCATCAAGATCATGACACAGTATTTCAAATATTTCTTTTGCAGAATGATCTCTGCTTGAGCATGTAACATAGAAGGAGACAGATGGTCTGCTGAGCGCACCACAGCATGCCATTATTGTCCCAAAGTACATTGCAATTGTTCTACATCCAGTATTCATTGACTCAGTCTGTGAAGCCCATTTGCATGCAAAGTTGAAAGGTCTCAGGTATCCTTAGCATATGCCATTGTATTGCCATATGTCTTAGCTGCCTAAATATTGAGCACAGCTGCCACTCAAATACCCATTTGGTAATCAGTGAATGATTGGATTCTAAACAACTCTATCAAATGGAAATATGCTGATTTCAAAAGTACAGCAAATACTTAACAAGTAAAATACTTTTTTAAAAAAACCCCACATATACTTTGTTGGTTTACAGCTTATTTTAATTTAAACACTGTTAGCAATGGGAGGAAATGGAAAAGACTCGTCACTGGAGCACATGGATCATGTGTATACAAAGCTTTAAGCTTCACTATTCAAACTATCTGTCTCCTTTATTTTTGGGCATTTTAGATATTCCACTGAGACTCCCTTATCAAAGGGGATTTGGAGGCAAATGTCATTTAAAGTTGTTAAGACTCAGCATACAAGAACAGCCTGGCAGAAATGGAAAACACATTTCTGTAGAATTTACAAGAATAGAGCCCCCTCTGGTGACCCACCAGAATCAAATGTCAGTAGCAATGATATTTTCATTCATTTCCTTTGCACCTTCTTTCTTCCTTGGGTTTCTTTGTCTGGTTCCTAGGCAACCATGCTAACATTTCTGCATAAGGAAAGGAAATATTCTCGACTCCAAACTGAGTCTTCCGGATAGACTGGAAATGGTTAGGAATTTCAAATGCCTGCAACATGTTTTCATCAGAAACTTGCAGCAGTATGAACCAAAAGTGCAGCACTTGTGGCACAAAGGCTTTGTGTGTTGAGGACCCCCCAAAACACCCTCAAATAAAGACACAGTTCACACAGAATTTGTTTTTTGGCATAATTTTGGCCACAACTTTATTGATTACAGCATGTGAGTGGTTGCTTAGGCATTGGCTAGCGACTATCTGTTCCCATTTAGAAGTAGGAACAGAACTGACATCCGCAAGCCTGTGAAAGTCAGTAAGAGAAAACATTTTAGGGGAGAGCATAAAGCTGGGCACCAGGCTCTCACCTCTCCCCAAATGCTCCCAGGGGCTCTTGCATGGCCCTAGCCCCTTGCCAGGGGTTCGGACAAGAGCATGGCGAGCCCCTGGATTCCTTTAACAGAATACCCTTGCAGCAGCAGCATTGGAGGGGCTGGCACAGCCAACCATACCCCCTCTACCAACCAAAATTAACCAGTGCCTAACCGCAACCTTACAGGCTGCTCCAGAGAAGCGGACACGGAGCAATGGATCCAAACTACAAGAAAGAAGATTCCACCTAAACATTAGGAAGAACTTCCTGACAGTAAGAGCTGTTTGACAGTGGAATTTGCTGCCAAGGAGTGTGGTGGAGTCTCCTTCTTTGGAGGTCTTTAAGCAGAGACTTCACAACCATATGTCAGGAGTGCTCTGATGGTGTTTCCTGCTTGGCAGGGGGTTGGACTCGATGGCCCTTGTGGTCTCTTCCAACTCTATGATTCTATGATTCTAGGTTGTGACGATTTGCTACGCAGTAGGTAAAAAAACCAAATGGCACCAGCCAATCAGCCAAATGGTAAAATTCCTACCAAGCCCTGGCTCCAAAGCAGATGACCCCATGAAAGGGATAGCAAGGTCAATGTGAACAGCCCTAAATATAGGGGGAAGGGGCAGGTGATTCAATGTGCACAGCGAAAAGAGGAAGCCCAACGCTCTGTGCAGGGAATAAATAACCCCTCATCAGTCACTCAAACATTGCTACATAAAATCCCCCCCCCCAGTGACTAATGAGGTGCCCAATCAGATTTGTGGCCATCCATACTAACCCACCCAGCAACAGAGGGATGCCTTGGTTGCCCCCACCGCAACCCATGCTCTCCATGAAGGAGAACACGCTTTATATAAAGTCTGATCATGAATTATTAGGTGAACAGAGAAGTTTGGAGGAGTAACTGAGTTATAAGAATCAGGCGCATGGTGGGGCAGATAAGAACAACACTGGTCAGTTTCAGAATTATGGAAGGAGAAGGGACAGATGTTTATTTTGAGGCTATGACTCCTCCAGCAACACCATCTTCATTTAGCACCTACCATGAAGATGCTCAGCAGCGCATGGTGCTCACTTAGATGCAACCACTGAGTTTGCATAGGGGGGCTGAAAGAAAAGTTATTCCATGTTGTTTTTAATGAAGTATTGAATGAAATTCTCTTGGTAAAGAGATTTTCTTAAACTCATTAAGAAACTGGGCAGAAGCCTTTTCTATCTTGTATTTTGTGGGGTGGTAGTGGTGGTGGTTGTGTGCTGTTTTTGATTCTTTCTTTCTTTCTTTCTTTCTTTCTTTCTTTCTTTCTTTCTTATTTACGTACTTAACCAAACCCACCCAATACATGGCTCTTTCAGAAGTGATCTTGGTCCACTATTCACTAACCAAATAAGGGAGAAGTGTGTTGGCTGATACTAGATAAAGGGTTTCCTAAACCCTTCCACAACCCAAGCAGTTTGGTGAAATCAAATGGCTTTGCCACATAGTTAATTGATACACATTAAATTAGATAAGCAGTGCAGTAGAATCATAAGTAAATGCAAGCATGATTCTGGCTATTTGAATGTTCATTTAAGCAACCATAATGCAATCTTAACCATGTCTAAGCAGAACTAAGTCCCATTGAATTCAGTGATGCTTACTCCCAGGTAAAGGGATTACAATTGGAGCCGTTTGTCTTTTACATTCACAGAGGCTTTATTATTCAACAAATGTGCATAATGGCAAATATGTTTTTGTCATTTGTTTAACAAATATGTACTAGTAGTCTAACACTTTGCATATAATGTCCTTATTTCTTCTGATAATTAAGTTTCCATTTGACAGCTTGATAAAACAAAACCAGTGTGTTCCTGTATTTTTAGGTGAATTACCACAAATGAGCTTCCATGTGTGCTTTGATACATATGGGAAATGCTCTGGAAATATGGGTGCTAATAATGGTCAGCGTACATCTCAAGCTGCCATAAGTGATGCAGATTAGTGGTGTGCATTCATTTTTAATGCAAGTGAAAAAGAATGAGCCCTATTCATTTAGTGGTAGAAAAAAAGAAATTCAGACTAGTGAAGTCTGATTTTTTTTTTTTTTTTTTAAAATGTTTCTCTTTGTCTGATACATTTTTCACCTGTTAGTATTAGGATGAACAACTGAAACCCCCTGGAACAGCTTGTTCAGACTATAACATTGTTGCAGGGAGTAAGAGAGAGGAGTGAGACTGACCAATATAAAATGAAGACCCTTTGTTTTATATGAAATTTGGCAGCTGGAAGAGTAATAGAGGGCCTGAAATTTCACACCAGTTTGATGAAAAACACAGAAGTTACATACAGGACAAGATCAGCTGGGTGTTCTATTGAAATAAGTGGGACGTTGACAGAACGTGCCCCTTATTTTCCCACCATGTGTCAGAAATTTGGCAGATTTCTCTCTCTCTCCTTTTTTTCTTTTATTTGATAGAAGTATATTTTCGGACTTTTGAGTCAAGGTGATCATATAGCATGAGCAGCAGCGATGTTGGGGCTACATGGATACACCAGTGAGGTTACCCACCAAAGTTCCCACCCAGCTCCAACTGCACCACTGCCCTGCACCATCCTGGCAAGAGACAATGCTGCCACTGTCAGGAGAGTGGTGCTGCTGCCCCACACCGGCCACTCTGGACTCTTTGATTCTAGCCACCTGGGCCCTTTGTGGTTGTTTCCCCTTTAAAGCAGAAGCCCCTTGCACTGGCAACAGTGCAAAGAAAAATTGGCCACTATCTCCCTTCCAGTTCACCAGGTAAAGTCCCAAACAGCATTACCCCGGCATGACCTGTTGATTCCCTTCTCAGTCTGTTGTTACCTTGCGTGGCGGGGCCTCGGGCCCCACAGTTCCCTAGATAATAAACATACGGACACCAATATTTTGGGTTAATGGGATAAATTAGGTCACAACTTTATTGGTTACAGATGTGAACGGTTTGGCTTTGGCCAGGCTTCCTCAATCTCGGCCCTCCAGATGCTTTTGGCCTACAACTCCCATGATCCCTAGCTAGCAGGACCAGTGGTCAGGGATGATGGGAATTGTAGTCTCAAAACATCTGGAGGGATGAGGTTGAGGAAGCCTGGCTTAGGCATTGGGTGAAACCAGACTATATCTTGACTCCTGCACTGGTAGGGGGAGCCCTATGATATACATCAATTAAAAGCACCCCCAGGGTTCTCAGTGGGGATGTGCCATGGCCCTAGCCCTCGCCCAGGCTTCGGACAGAATCCACACCCCTGGATCCCTTTAGCGGAATACCCTGAACGAGGAGGGGCAGACGGAGGCAACAACCTCCTCTCCTATGAGCAAGGCTTACCCAATGCCCAGAGGCCCTCCTGCAACTCTGCCCTCCCCAGGGAAGGGGAGTGGTCTTGCTACAACTTGTTTTTGTAAACTGCTTTGAGAGGTGTGTTGTTGTTGTTTTTTGTTGTTTTTTACAATCCAGCCATATATGAATTTTATGAAGTAAATAAACAAACTTTTTTTTTTAACCATTTGAAAATCCTGAGCTGCTGGCTGGTTATTATGGAGCATGGCTGAAAATGTCTATGTTTAAAAATGAGCTTTAGCAGCCCCTTCTGTTCAATGAGTGTTGCTTGCTTATTTTTTTATGATAGTTTGACTTTCTCCCAGTATTTATACCTGGAAAAATACCTGAGAGCTGCAGTGTTGCCTGAAGCTAAAAATAAAAATTAGCTTGATAGATTTCAGAAAATCAGATACATTCTGATTTAGCTCCTGAGAAATACACAGCCAAACATAGACTTTGCCTAATGTGGAGCATTTGGGGTTTGTCATGCTCCAAACCACACTGAACTTAGCTGGGAATGGTCAATACATGGATACCAATTAAAGTCGTGCACTTCTAGAGATGGTGAGTTTTCTTTGCAAGTTGGCTTGTTTGAGAGTTAATTAAAAATAATAATCCCAATGCAGTGTGCCAATAAACCTAGCATGCCTAGAAGTGGCTTCCATTGAAAGAGACATGGGACAAAATAAGTGAAATCAATCAGCGTTAAATACAACCACTTTGAAACTGCAATGGGGGTAATATTAGCAATTGGAATATCGCAAGAATAGACTGTTCTAATATAATATAGAGAGTCACACCAAAAACACTATGAGAGCAATGTCTGCTGTTATATTGCATGTACTTTATATGCCTGTAGCAGAAGTTGCATAAAGCATCCCAAATTTGATTTAAACAGAGCTGTCAGGGCTGCCTCAAGTCTCAGCTCACAAAAGACCAACGCCTTTCTTTTCTTATATACAAAAGTGTTTATTGCAGTTCATTGTTTGCTTCAGATCCGAGGCGCGCAGCCCTACGTCTGCTAGGCTTAGACCGCTGAAGTCCCTTCTGAATCTGTCCCTGCCCTGCACCAGTTTAAGAGGCTTGCGCTGCTCCACCTCTTTCTCTCTTTCCTTTTCCGCAGGGTCTTTCTGCCCGCTGGGGTTTCGCCCCTCCTGGATTCCTCCGACGCGGAATCAGACTGCTCTTGCCCCCTCCTGCGGGCTTTGGGACCTGGCCCCTCCTCCGGGCTCCCTGTACTTCCGCGCGCCTCTACATTTGAACTTGGCGCGCGCCCCCAACCTCTAACTTTCCTTTTGACAGCTACGCTACTCCCTTCACTACTCCCCTCCCCTTCCGGGAGGGTGGCTTGCTCCGACCTCCCTCCTTTCTCTACTGCCGGAGCCGCCTCCCCTGATACACTGGAACCTCCACCCCCTTCGCTGCACTCTGGCAGGGAGGCTGGTCCTGACGCCCAGCTGCCACTTTGGGATCCCCCGCTGGCCCCCTGCTCCTGACAAGTCCCCCCTGGGGCTCCCCTGGCCTTGACCACCGGCGCCCCCTTCTGGGAATCCTCTGATTCGCTGGAAAGACTCATGGAATCTCTAGAGTCATTGTCATCCTCTTCCTCGCTGTCCTGGGATTCATCCCCATCGCTCTCCATCTCCTGCCTACCCTGTGCCTCTGTCCCTGAACCCCTGACAAGAGCCATAATGGTTTCTTCTTATTTATTTAATTTTAATGCAAAGTCATTAAAGAAAAACAATAATCTGATGGTTTCTGAGCAACTTTAACATTCTATTGAAAGACATAAAATAATCTGAAGGTGACATCCTGAAAATACATTTCCCCTTTTTATGAAGTTATCATCAAATAACTGAATTATCAATTTATATAGATTAACTAAACTTAGCACATTATCAGTAGTATGAAGCTGGCGAGGAGTTATGTTATGAAGAGGATCAGGAATTAAAAAAAGAATAGGAGGGGTTTTAACTAAATTTAAAATATTTATTTGCAAGATGAAATGTTTAAATTTGTGTTTCATATTCTTTTGCATACTTCCGGCACTTGCTTAGGAAGAAAATCTGATCTCCCAGATTTTCACTGATATGGCATCTTCCCTTAACCTGGTAGATGTACTGGCTATGGAACAAAGTCTGCTTTGTACAGTATTCCACAGACTCAATAAAGGTATATGTATTCGGAATGTGCATTGAACACAAGATGACAACTGAGTAGTATTACTTGAAGACCATTCTTTTCACCCATGAGAATTATCTATTTATATGTGAACAGCAAAACATGTGGCCTGGGGTTGGTCCTCAGTGGTTCCAGATGTGGAACTAGGGTTGCCATATGGTTTAAATGTACTGTTGAGCTTTTTTTCGGCAAAATTGCTAAAGAAAGTTGATGTTTCTGAACTATTTTTAAGGAAATTCAGAAAAACAACACTGCTGATGTCTGGATTTTCCCAGACATTTTTGCTGATTTCCGCCCAGACACTGCTTCCGACTGCAGTATTCCAGGTACGTCCAGGAAATTCCACACATATGGCAACCCTAAACTCTGTAGTCTTCAAAGCTTTGAAATGTGCCTTTGAGATTGTGGGAGTTGAAACTTTCATGTCTCATCCAGTGGCTATGGTATTTAATTCTATGCAGACAGTAGCAGGGGGAAATTAGGGCAAGATGGCCTACAGGCCACCACTGAACACCATTCTACAATCATTCACTGAATTCTCCTATGCAGTTGCAGCCATAATTAAAATCTTAAAGCCAGATTACAGCTCCATCCTGAACTATGATCCTGTGTTTTCATTTACTGCCTTTGCCCATCATTATTCTAATGTGTTATTTAATTCTCTTCTAAATCCATCATATTTGATTAAGTGATTACCACATCATGGTGTTCAGTGTGCACTTTTCAAAACCTACATGTGGCATCTCTATTAGCATATTACACTGTGCAATTATTCAAATGAGAATGACTACGAGACAAAATCAACAAAACCTGTACAAACAAAAGGCTGAGCAAAAGACCCACTTTCCTCTAAATATGGACTAGATATGTAGAAAAAGAACATGCTTATTGAACAAAATCATATTTTTGTTTACTAGAATGAAGCAAAACATATATGTGTATATGTTTTACATCTGTTCTGCTCCACTGAGAGTTTGTGCTTCTTCAGATTTATTTGAGTGAATTTGAAAGAATATTCACTATTCTGCGCTACATGCTTTTTTCCCTTAAAAAATACAAGTGCTATTGGTATTTATACATAAATTAAATATGCAACGTATTACAAAAAGGAGGAAAAATATAATATGTATTTCTACACTTTAGACCATTCAATCATGAGAAAAGAGGAATAAAATAAACGAACACTCCTTCATGCAGGACTCTCCATAGACTAGTTATAAAAATAATAGTTAAAGAGAAACACATATAACATATATTATAAGGTTCTTACATTAATAAGAACAGGAAACTGGGTCAAAGAATAGTAAGGAAAGAGAAGGCAGAATACCAAAAGACCCTGGCTGCTAGGCGTTGGCTAAGGGGAGGCCATGGTGGATGAGACAGTGCACCAGTCAGCTCAGTAGACCAAATTCCCCTGTCTGTTGAAAAATACATTTATTTATCCAGCTTGCCTCTTCCCCCACTCATTGTTCTGCCAGACCCTACATATCCAGAGGAGATGGTGACACTATTCACGTGTAACAACAGCAACATAACAGGCTCCTCTTCATGATAAAATCCCATTTATTTCCCATAGGGGCTATGAGAAGGGCTAGAAGGGTACTACACGTCCCAGGCATGGCGGCATGGCAGCAGGGCTTAGTGGGGACTACTGTCAAAGGCTGCCCACACTCTCTCCAGCTCAGTCAGAGTTTTCTCTGGGCTCACCATCCCATCCTGGATCTGTATGTAGCACCTACATAGTTTCTTAGGGACCTGCTTGAATGTCTCTACACATGTCCCAGTATTCAAACTCATATCACAGCAGGGATGAAATTTGCTATGGAAATGTGGGGAAGGGAATGTCTGCCATGCTGCTAAAGCTATGTACGAATGACACCTGAGATTAGTCCTGTCATATATTTAAGACCTTTTCTCATCCTCATAGACTTGCCCAAACCTAAGCCCAGGATTTATATGATCTTGGCAGAATGGTTGCTGACGTAAAATCATTCCCTTTTGACTGGTTCCCTTGTAACCAAGATAATCTCTTTTATTACATTAATTTAAAAAAATTAGACATCATATGTAGTGCAGTTTTTAAATCTATTCATAAATTATCTGGAGTGAGCAGTGAAGTGGCCAAATTTGCTGATGAAACCAAATTATTCAAGGTGATAAAAACAAAGAGGGATTGCAAAGAACTCCCAAAGAATCTTTCCAGAATGGGTGAATGGGCAACTAAACGGGAAATGTGGTTCAATGTATTATGCAAAGTGATACAAAATTATGCATATCAGTGCAAAAAGTCCTAAATTTGCCCCTGAGGTCTGAACTATTGGCAACTGGCAGCGATAGAGATCTTTGGGTTGTGGTAGATAATTTTGCTAAAATGTCAACCCGGCAGCTGTGAAAAAGGCAATGTCTTTTTCTGTGTACAGTATTCTGTGGAATGCTGTGTACACTTCTGATTGCTACATCTCTAAAATAAAATAAAATAAAATGTTAGAACTGGAATTGGTGCAACTTAAAAGATCAGGGAGCTGGCATAATTTCCCCACAACAAAAGTTTGCATTGTTTGGGGGTTTTTTGGCTTAGGATAAAAAGGCAAGTAAGGAGGATTATGCCATCTGAATAGTGTGGAGTAATTGGAGAGAACAAGAGCTTTTATCCCTCTCTCCGAATGCTAGAACTGGTGGCAGATTCGGGACAGGCATAAAGAAGAACTTCCTTACACAATGAGTATTATGCCATGGCATTTGATGCCACAAGATGTAGTGTTGATCATCAGCTTGAATATATCTAAAAGGAGATTAGACATATATATGGAGGAAGCTAGTAGTGACTATAGTCATGATGACTGTGCTACCTAGGGCAGGTCCACACTGTGTGATAATGTGCATTCCATGCTGGATGTACACATCATTTTTATCATCCCTGTTGCACACTATTTGTCAGTCTAAAGTACATTCTGCTGGAATGGTTATAATCTGGTTTTGCGCTGAGAATGCAGTTCTCAATCACTAGCTGCATACATGTGTACACAGAGAAAGCTTTCTCAGGTCACCTTCTGTTGGACAGACCTTAGTGACTCTGCAGGACTGTGCTGTTGTTGTTGTTTAGTCGTTTAGTCGTGTCTGACTCTTCGTGACCCCATGGACCAGAGCACACCAGGCACTCCTGTCTTCACTGCCTCCCGCAGTTTGGTCAAACTCATGTTCATAGCTTCGAGAACACTATCCAACCATCTCGTCCTCTGTCATCCCCTTCCCCTTGTGCCCTCCATCTTTCCCAGCATCAGGGTCTTTTCCAGGGAGCCTTCTCTTCTCACAAGGTGGCCAAAGTATTGGAGCCTCAGCTTCAGGATCTGTCCTTCCAGTGAGCACTCAGGGCTGATTTCCTTCAGAATGGATAGGTTTGATCTTCTTGCAGTCCATGGGACTCCCAAGAGTCTCCTCCAGCACCATAATTCAAAAGCATCAATTCTTTGGTGATCAGCGTTCTTTATGGTCCAGCTCTCACTTCCATACATCACTACTGGGAAAACCATAGCTTTAACTATACGGCAGGACTGTGCTACTCCTCATCAACCATGTTTAACTTGTCTATAAATTAAATAGGCCAAACATGATGCAGTATAGAAACTTCACCACCTCTGTATACTGATATATATATATATATATATATATATATATATATATATATATTCTCCGTATATCAGTACATCAGCACACCAGTCTCTTTTGGAAGACTGTTTTTTTTTTTTTTTTTTTTTGAGGTCTGTGGAATTACTAGTTGAGGGGAAGGAATCAAGAACACAGTTGAACAATAGTTTGAAAACATGCCCGCCCCCCGTGTTTACAGGCAACACAAATAGCTGCTGCTTGCAGTGACATTATTGCACCAACTGGAAACCAGTATGTACAAAAGTGCACTGTGGAAAACTGACCTCAGTGTATTTCAAAGGCTACATGTGTACATAGCCCTAGAGGACTAGAGGGAGGGTGCCCCTGAATACCAGTCTCCGGGGAACAGCCCTGGGAGAGGTCTGTTGCCCTGATGCCCTGCTTGTGAGTTTCCCAAAAGCACATGGCTGACCAGTGTGGCAAACAAATTACAGTAATGGACTTAGTAGGCCTTTGTTATGATTCAGCAGGACCCTTCTTCTTATGTTCATATTTGCACTGTGCAAAAAACACTAAACATAAATGAAGTGATATAAGAGGAGAAGGAGCCATCTTGTCTGTGGGCACTGAGCTAATGAGATATCTGAAGAAAGATCTTTTGAAGGAAGAAAAACACTCCGAAACAATTTATTAAGATAACTTCTATTGTTAGCAAACCTATTTATCTTGGCAACTGACTGAAGAGGGAGTGTCAATAGATATGGAAGCACTTCTTGATACACTGAGATTTTTCTATTTTTAACGTGTTTTGATTACAGGAAAATTGTTAAATATATCACCCGAGCCTCATTAAAGTTTGGGTTCAACACTGAACAAAAGTACTAGAGATCAGCTCCCAAACTGGGCATGTTGTTTTGAAGTAAAACGACAGTTGCCAAGGTAACTATGGACAGGAGGAGGGATATTGGGGGAGAAATGGATGCTTCAGAATTGATTTGTCTTTTTAAAAAGACTTGCATATTCATGAAAAATAGGACAATGTAATCACACAGAAAGACAAGAAAGAAAAGAGAATATTGTATTAAAAAAATCTACCAGTGGATTCAAATCAAAACCCAGAAACAAAAGACTGAAGTATCAGAAAAATAATTATACTTACCAATATAGCTTGCTGTTTTGAACTCTTTTGAGAAACTATTCTCCTCTTTGAACTCTTTTGAGAAACTATTCTCCTCTCTCTAGCATCCTTCCTGCAAATTTGTAGCATAGGCTGGCGTTTGCAGAAGAACTAATACCAATAATACAATGTAGCTATTCCTTATGGGAAAAAGTCTGTATTTGCTTCACTATTTGCTTCAAAATGATGTGTACAAGGGAAAAAAGAAACAGCAAAACAGCTTGAGGTTGATGCAAAATAAATGAAGATCCATACTGTATATCAGAACATGACCTAATGGAATAAGGTATGCATAGATATTTTTGTCCCGCTATTATGGTAATATAATGCTAAAATCAACATTAACGGAAACTTTGCAAAGGCTTGGAAACATAATTGTACATCAACTCTACAGGTGTTCAAAAATTAAAAAGGAGACTTGATCATAAGGTCACTCAGTAGGAAATTCTAAATATCCCCATCATTCTGAAACTTAAATGTTAATAACAGTTAAGACTTCATTTTAGTTTTCGTTTGCTTAACAGTAAAAAGCCAAACTTTGTGTGTGTGTGTGTGTGTGAGAGAGAGAGAGAGAGAGAGAGAGAGAGAGAGAGAGTTTTGTGTTGGGAATTGAATTCGAAATTTTCCAGCTCATCAGAGATAATTTCCCTCTGGATTCACTATGGACCCAGTAAGCAGAGCAGCACTGGGGGACCAACTGAGCTCTGGTGAGATGCTTTAACACCACATCCACCCCAACTCTATCCCAGAATTTCTCTTATCTGTCCCGCTGGCGAGAAGTGAGCAAGGATCAATTGTTCCATCTAGCCTTGTCCCCTCGAAGCCCTCCCCATAGAGACAGTTACATCCAGTTACATTAAGTGTAAACAAAAGAGGGACAATATAAATGTAATCAATAACGATTTTTAACAATAATAACAAATAACAACAATAACAGTGCATTCCATTTTGAACCCAGAATAGAAGCAATGAACTGAAGTAGTTGTAGGAGATCCTTGAGCAGCTGGCTGGTTCTGATGCATATTGCAGTCCAACAACATTGGGAGAGCCGCAGATTCATTCACAGAAATCCAGTGTCAATGGCAGGGGATCTAGATTGAGTTGGATTGAGTTGATCTGACACTATTCTTGGAGTAAAGTATTGTTTCTCCATCCTCTGGAAGAAACTCTGGAATTCACTTCCATAGTAAGTAGTGATGGCCACCAACTTAGATGGCTTTGAAAGAGGATTAGATAAATACATGGCAGATAAAGCTATTCAGTGGTTACTAGGCACAATGGGAGAGTGCTGCTGTGATCAGGTCTTGCTTTTGGACTTCTCATAGGTATCTGGTGGGCCACTGTGAGAACAGGGTGCTGGATTAGATAGGCCACTGGCCTGATTTTTGTAAATTAGGGAAGAATGAAAGAAAAGAATTGGATTTGGGGCAGAATATCTGAAAAAATCAAGATACCCCATATGAGCCTGCTCATGGTTTTTAAGATCTGCTTAGAAGGCCCTGCTGAATGCCCCACCACCAAGAGAGGCTAGGTTGGCCAGTACATGAGGCAGAGCCTTTTCTGTGGTGACATCTCAACCATGAAATTCCCTTCCAAATGTTGTTACCTGATGAACTTCATCTTTGTTTAGTTCTAGGTGGGCCTTGGCAGGGCCGTATCTAGGGGGTGGTGAGGTGGGCCCCTGCCAGGGGCGCAGGCAAGGGTGGGGGCACAACATCGGCTAAAAGATATGCTCATAAATATAAATATTGATTACTGCCTCACAAGAAATGGTTTTTAATAGAGGGTGAATTGAATGGGTGGAGGGGGTGGGGTTGGAGGAGAGGCAGAAAGAAGAGCTAATTTGTCTGTGGCTAGGGGGCGCAATCTGGACGGTTCTGCCAGGGATGCAAGATCACCTAGCTACGGCTCTAGGCCTTGGAAACCATTTTGTTCCACACAACTTTCATATTATTATATAAATGCAATTGTAATTTAGGGGAAAGGTCATAGCTCAATGGTGGAGCATCTGCTTTCCATGCAGAATGTTCCAAGTCCAACCCTCAGTATTTCTAAGTAGGGCTTGGAATGTCCTTTGTCTGAAACCCTAAAGAGCCAATGCTGACAGTACTGAGATGGATAGATTAATAATCTGGTTCAGTATAAGACAGCTTCCTGTGTTCCCATGTAATTAATTCTGCTGTTTGTTTTTAAAAGTGTTTTTTACTTGTCCTTAATTTGTTCACTGTGATGTTGCTTGAGAGGTTTTTTTTTAAAAAAATAAAAATTAAATGATAAGTTACCTCAGGGTCCCTTCATGGACTGAAAGAAAGCTCATAAATAATTTTATAAATAAATCCATAAGATGGAGATCAGAGCAGAGAGAGGAGATCTGTTCAGGTTCACCAGATGTTAGAGTGTGTGAATACAGAATGAGGCATTCGTGGGCTACATGAGAAACTAAACACATGACTTGTTACCTGAATGAAACATCTTATATTTTTATGCCACACTCAGGAAGGAGAGCAGTTCAACAATTATCACTACAGCTAAGCATTCTATTACCCCATGCCTGTAATGAATATGACTCTGTGTGTGAACATGGAGCGTTCAATCAATAAAGACCTTTATGTTCAGAAGCCCTTTTTTCCCCTGCAGGAAACCAAGTGGTCTATTGTAAAAGACATGAGCTTTTATGACCTTGCTTATATCTTTTTGTACCTCTCAGATCCCAGCTGGGAAATGAAGGCTAGATTCTTTCTGAATCTTGTGTGCTCAGTCTGCCTTATTTAAACTCATATCAGATGCCATCTGCGTCCCTTTCATTGTCACCTGCCATCTGTCTCAAAAAACCCGACTCTAGTATTCTCAGTTATATACTGGAAGTATTGCCCTTTAGTATTTGATGGCCAAAACGTGCAATGTATTAAAAAGCTAATGAGCTGCGTCCAGAGGAAACATACCTTCTTTATCAGTTAACTCAAAAGCATTCTCTCTTGGCTGATATGCCTCCCTCCCTCTCTGGCACTATTAGAGGGAAGCCAGATTTGCTGGATTTGAGGGGGAGGGGGAGTTGAGGTACATATGAAAGAACCTATCCTGGACATGACTCTTGCAGAAGCAGGAATTGGTAAGAAATTTATCCTACCCATTCCTCACTTTCTGAATCAATATGTGAACTGAAGCACACCTAATCCCTCAAAATTCACATTTCTAATTTTGCAATGCAGTTCTCTAGCAAAAAGAAAAGAAAAAGATGCATACCAAAAAAAAGTGTACATTAGAAAAAGCTTATAAAAAAATACTTATATTAGTGAAAGACATGTAGAAAGATGCATTATATCACGGGGAAATGCTTGCAAAATGCATATATTTGGAGAAATTGCATACAAAAATACGTATGCATGGATGTTCTATGTGAATTCTTTTTCCTTTTAAAGAAAAGCAATTTAGAAACGGGGAGAAGCGAGTTTAAGATTGGAAAAATGACAAACTGAAAGAAAACAAAATTGACAGAATCCTCCATCCCTGTGTAGAAGTTAACAACCTGAATTGCTTCTTGGCCATGTCTTCTGTTCATATTTGCCTAGCTTGCCTTATTCCCAAGTGGTGGTTTTCTGTTGGTGAGAGTTGTCTGTCATGTTTATTGGTGGTCAAGAAGCAGGGGAGTTTTCAAATCCAATCTTTGTGAATTCCTTGATTTGGGAGAGCATTTCTCTCTATCTGTAAACCTATGGGGCTCAAAAAGTTCTGAATGACATATTTTGAACTTTAGGAATTACTTTCTTTGTTTAGCTGTGCAATCATAGCACTATCACTGATGGTATACACTGGTGGTTCATATTGTTATGAGTTGGGGGGACAGCTCTCCCTAAATTATTACATTTAGTAAATGTTATAATTTTGCTAAGATTTGGAGTATTAAGGGATGATGCCAGGCTCAGTGTAAAAATACAGGCTATTCCAGTTTTCCTGTTCAGGAGATTGACTAATAGAGATGCCATGAAGAAGCAAAGGGAGGCCAGAGGACTGGGCCATCAAGAGCTTTTGACAATGCAAATACTGTCCTTCCCCAGCTGTGAGTAGTGGACAGAGCAAGAGAATTGTTAGGAAGAGCATGCCAGGATTACAGGGGGCATGATTACAGGTGGCAGATGTCATTACAGGGGGAAAGTGTCATTTTGCAGCAGAGCAAGAAGGAAGTGTGCAGAACTTTAAGAAGGTTTGCTGGGAGAGGCTTCATCCAGAGACCAGGGAGCATGGCTGGCTTCCGCTCTGGACCCAAGCTGGCTGAAGCTAAGGTAGAAGCAACAAGAGATGCTCTTGAGGTATAATGTTCTGCAATCCTTCCATCAAGTCTCAGGTATAAATATTTGTAAATAAACCATATTTCATACACTACAGACTCCGCTGTGCCTCATTTTCCTAAAGGAAACACAAAGCCTGGTTAAGTCCCAAGAACCATGGAATCTTGCACCATTCGGAAGGTATTGGAGTGGCCTATAACACTATATATCGGTGTATATAGTTCAACCCAACTATTCAGTGGAACTTCTCTGTAGTGCAAGGAACAGAAATGTAGCGAAATCTATGAATGGAGTCCATTAAAGAATTTTGCGGATGTGTTCCCGAAGCGCGGGCGCTCTGCTTTCAAGGCGCCCGATGCTCCGGGAAGCTTGCTGCTATCCGCAGCCTAGACAGCCCTGAGGGACCTCCCGCAGGGCTGCCTAGGCTGCGGATGTGTTCCCGAAGCGCCGGGCGCTCTGCTTTCAGGGCGCCCGATGCTCCGGGAAGCAGGCTGCTATCCGCAGCCTAGACAGCCCTGCGGGAACTCTCGCAGGGCTGCTTAGGCTGCGGATGTGTTCCTGAAGCCTGGAGAGCGAGAGGGGTCGGTGCGCACCAACCCCTCTCGCTCTCCAAGCTTCAGCGAAAGCCTGCATTCGCCCCATAGGACGCACCCAGATTTCCCCTTCATTTTTGGAGGGGAAAAAGTGTGTCCTATAGGGCGAAAAATACGGTATGTATTTATTACAAACCATGATTTCTTCCTCATAGTTGCATTGCCAAAGCACTACTCAAATCTCAGAAGCTCAGGTTAATTTAACCTAAAATGTCAATAACCCCCTGTGCCACAGCTTCACGCTGCTTACTCATAATCTGTTTGCCATCCACTACAGTCACTAATAAAAAAATGACTGGAGTTGTTATAGGACAAAAAAACCCCTCAAATTTATCTGTGCCTATAACTGGATTTATCTAGTTTCTGGGAAAGGCAAATGACTGGCTTCTGTAGCCATACTGGACTATTAATAGGCAGGTGTTTCACTCCTGTGTAACCCCAATGGAACACAGTGATACAAAATATTGCGGATGAGGCAATCTCTGAATTGTGTAGGGCTCCCTAAAAGGATATTGAAAGTAATAGCAAATACAGTGGTACCTTGGGTTAAGAACTTAATTCGTTCTGGAGGTCTGTTCTTAACCTGAAACTGTTCTTAAAATGAGGTACCACTTTAGCTAATGGGGCCTCCTGCTGCTGCCGTGCCACTGCTGCACAATTTCTGTTCTCATCCTGAAGCAAAGTTCTTAACCTGAGCTACTATTTCTGGGTTAGCAGAGTCTGTAACCTGAAGCGTCTGTAACCTGAAGCATCTGTAACCCGAGGTACCACTGTAAGGTGATATGCTCCTAGAGAGCCATTGCTGTTCTTATTGCCTTTTATTACATAATTATTTAATGCAAATAATATGGTTTATACAAGCCTGCCTCGAGGTTTTATTTTCTCTATTTTGAGAAACAGGATGAAATGAAAAGGCAAGTGTGCCTTTCATTATAATGGATAATCTGAAATGCAGGTCACAATGTGCTTTAGCTCTTCGGAGGTAGAGTGTCCACTGGCAACTTTCCAAAGTCCACTTATAACACAAGTAGTGAAGGATAAATATTAAAGATGGCTTGAGTGGTTCTTGTAGCTGGAGATGAACTTGATAGCATGTTGTTGTTGAGATGATCACAATGATGATTTTCCTTTCATTTTTTTAGCCAAAGGCTTAGAATGAAAGGAAAAAATTCATCAAGGTTCACCAAAGCAAGCATAGATTCAGCATCTATTTGAAGTACATCCCAACCCACCCAATTTATTTTGATACTGTGGTCAGGAGTGACCAAGAAACAGCCTTCTAAACCCAATGCTGCCCAGATGCTTTTAAATACAACTCAGATCAGCCCAAGCCAGCAGAGACCGGGGCTCATGGGAATTGTAGCCAGAAACTTCTGGAGGACCCCCAATTGGTGTAGCCTGCAGTAATGACTTCCCAAATGCAGCTGCGTTCCTATGGCTGCATTTCTTGTATAAAGCAAACCTTTAAAATGCGCTTGATATTTCTATGGAAGCTATATTTCATAAATTCCCATAGCTTTACTACTGTGTTTTTCAAACATATTTTAAACTTGATCCTGAAATATTTGCTGTCTGGAAAATGTATTACCTCTTTCTTACATTAGATGCTTTGTCTCCCTCTTGAATCTCGTTTATCTTCCTCTTGGTCATTCCATTCTTTGCTGAGCCCACAGGAGTGATCTTGACTCTTGATATTATTATTGCTAAGTTCAGGATTGTAGTGGTGTAATGGACTAAAATCATGTGCTTGTGGAAAAGAGACAGAATTATTAAAGAATACATAGAAAGACAATATGTTTCTGTAAAGTCTTTTAAAAAAATAATAATATTGCATTTTCATAAGTTTTATTTTTTAAGCTTACCTCATGAACATCCTTTTATTACCTGTGCTCACAGTCTCACAATCTAGCTACGGATTCACATATTTATGCAGGAGGGCATAGTCCTGCATGATATATGGTTGGCACACTGAACAATTGAGCAATCAAATATTTGACTGCAATTAAATATTGTCAAAATCGTCTATGAAGGCAAGAATGCTATTTATGGTATTAGGAAAGGCAAAAATGAGGGCACCTTTCACCCTAGTCCTGCCTCAAGAAATTCACTTGTTTTTAAATTGGTGTTATGCCTGCTTATTTCTGTTTTTCTTTCTTTCTTTTATGTAACTTGGGCTGAATTTAATGTTTCACATGAAAATCAAGGAGAAGTCTTCTTAAGTGAATAATTCACATCCGCTGAACATTGTTATAAGCAATAAAACTACAGTACTATTTTCACAAAGGGATTTCATTATTCCATAATAACATTTTATACAATTGTTTTAATAATCAGCATAAATATGACACCTGTTGGTGACTAAAGTATTTTTCCAATTAAAATAAATGCAGTAGTTTAAAAATACTTGATGGTTATAGGCCCTTGCCCTAATTTCATGTTGGGGGTGGAAGTCCTGAGGCAAAGTATGAGGTTGGGGTGTGTGTGGGAAAAGAGATGAAATGGATGGAAGGAAGAGAAAATCCCTCTGCAAACAATAGGTTCAGCCCTCTGGCAAGAGTGAACCATCTCTCCCAGAGCAGCTAACTTGACAGGGAGGAAGGGCTGGGAAGGCTGGCAGAAAGAAGGGAAAGGGGTAGAAGAGAGACCAGACAGACAGTCACACATTCTCTCTCACACACACACGAGAGAGAGAGAGAGAGAGAGAGAGAGAGAGAGAGAGAGAGAGAGAAATGGCATGCAGTATTTGCTGTGCAACAAAACAATTTTGTTGTGTGATGTAGGTGAAAAAATGGGGGTGCAAAGTAGACTACAAAACAGCAAGGATTAGGAGGCATGGGAGTGGAAGTGAAAACAAAAGCAGGGACATGAAAGGGTCTGAAGAATAGGAGAAGATAGTGGCTTCATAATGGGGCAGAATGTGAAAAGGTTCTTAGTATTTGCAGTATGGGGGAGGCGGGAGAAGCAGGAGGTTACCATAAGAGCCGTTTGTATGCAAGGATGGGGATTGCAGTAAAGGAGGGGGAGAGAACGTGAAAACAGGGGTGCAAAGCAGCACTGCGCAATAAACAAGAGCAGTGGCTTCAGAAACAGGGTTGGGAAGGTGAGGAATGAGCTTAGCAGCTGCATGGGGTAGGAAGGGAAATGGGTTAATGTGGAGGGAATAGTGGTGTGGGGGTTGTGATGGGGCAAACAGGGGTGCAGCCCTAACAGAGCATAAAGATAAAAGGAGTACTCACCCAGGCACAGTGATTTGCCACCCGGGCACAGTGATTTGCCAACTGGTTGCTGTTAGGCAGAAAATACTTAGCTTCACTGGACTGCTTTAACTGGATTATAGGAAGAGTAACAGAGAAATCGGATCAAAATGGTTTTCAACTGAGGTCTCAAAAGTTTTAAAGCTGAAAATGACTATAGGGAAAGAGAAGGAGGTGGCAGTAGGGGCTGAGATGTAATTGTGAAGTTCAAACGCTAGGTATCTTTTTTTATTAACATTCAGAAGGCATAACTTGAACTTGTCTTGTACTTTTAAGAAGCTTTATTTTAACTCCAAGTTAAAAAAACCCAACAACCTGTAATGTATGAGCAAACCAAAATAGCACCCAGACATTTCTTTTTTGTCTGTTTGAAGGCAGTTTATCACTTCTTAGGTCTTTGAAGTCATGTTTCTTGGCAGGAAGCACAGTTTTGATTCTTCATCCCCAGGAATAGAACAATCTTTCCCTCCAATAAATCCATTGAGCCTCTTCTTTCTCCTAGATGGGTATTTCTGCACTTCTACAGAACCCGTGAAGAAATGTTAAAGGTAAAGGGACCCCTGACCATTAGGTCCAGTCGCGGACGACTCTGGGGTTGAAACGCTCATCTCACTTTATTGGCCGAGGGAGCCGCCGTACAGCTTCTGGGTCATGTGGCCAGCATGACTAAGCCGCTTCTGACAAACCAGAGCAGTGCACAGAAATGCCGTTACCTTCCCTATTTATCTACTTGCACTTTGACGTGCTTTCAAACTGTTAGGTTGGCAGGAGCAGGAACTGAGCAATGGGAGCTCACCCCATCGCAGGGATTCGAACCACCGACCTTCTGATCCTAGTCCTAGGCTCTGTGGTTTAACCCACAGCGCCACCTGCGTCCCAAAGAAATGTTACTAGTACCTATTTAGAATATGTGGTGTATATACAAATGGATTGCACTGCTAGAGGTTAGTTATGGTGCTCTCTAACCCTCCCATTCCACCCACATAAGGGACATGTGCTAGCAAAACTTCCCCTCCTCTCCCTTGCAGTTTCGCACATGTGCCTTCAAAATCTGATCCATAGGGTTGGGGAACCCTCCAGAGAAGATTTTAGGTGTGCACAGGAGGAGGAGAGGAAATGGAAATGTCACTGCAACAATGAAACTCCACTGACACTGCTTTGGGTGCAACTCTGAAGGTTTATACCATGGGTAGGCAAACTAAGGCCAGGGGGCTGGATCTGGCCCAACCGCCTTCTAAATCCGGCCCATGGATGATCCAGGAATCACCGTATTTTTACATGAGTAGAATGAGTCCTTTTATTTAAAATGCATCTCTGGGTTATTTGTGGGGCATAGGAAATTGTTCATTCCCCCCCCCCAAAAAAAAAAATATAGTCCAGACCCCCACAAGGTCTGAGGGACAGTGGACCGGCCCCCTGCTGAAAAAATTGGCTGACCCCTGCTTTATACTCATTAGAGTAAATCTCTTCTACTGTTTGACCCTGGGCAAAGAAAGATGACACAAGGTGTTGAGGTGAATTTAGCAATGGTATTTAGACTGGACACAGAAAACAAGTACACTTCATTTTAACACAAAATTGAGAGAAGTGCAGATTCTGAATGATGACTGTGCTTCAGTCCATGTATTGTTTCTAAAAGTTTAAATTCGGCACTTTGCCTTTGAACATGAGCTCAAATGAATTCTTCCCTGATGCCTTGTTGCAGGATCCCTAAAGCTACAGTATCTATAGAAACAATAGCAGGGTGTTGGAAGAGAAGACTTTGTTCCTTCCTGTTTAGTTTGGTTAGGTTGCAAGGCTACTTTTGCCCCTTCCCCTTTATGAGAATTCTGATCAAAAAGCACGAACTGTGAGGCTCTGAGACCAGGATTCCAAACGGGGAATTTGGAAACAGTGATAGATGGTTCAGGAGCAAGTCAATAAACCTGTCTGGTGTTTGGTAGCTGTTTAAAGTTTCAAGCCTTGTCATCTCTGTTTTCCTGAGGGTCTCAGTGTTCAGAGATGCAACGATGGTGATGGAAGTGACAAAGAACAAAAAGGGGAAAGGAAGCAAGAAAGCAGAAACAAGGAAAACAGACACATTTTTGGTACTTCTCAACATCTCTTTGCAGTTCAGAAGCTTTGCCAAAGTGGTCACACCTCTGAGATTAGACACTACTTACAGTCCTCTTCAGACACAAAATAGTCAGGAATGGGGACGTGCTTGCTCCTCTCCCATCCTGTTCCCATCATCCTTTTACTTGTGGAGGCAAACTTCTGATGTGAGAAACTTCATGGAAGATCATTTTAGGACGCTGGAAAATGCAGTGTAGGAGAAAGGTAGCTTGGGGAGGGATGTGGCCTAGGGAATCCTAAGGGCCAGATAGAGGACTAGAGGGGCACATTTCCTTCCCCAAGCTGGCCAGAAGTTCCCCATCCTTGCATTAGCCACCCAAACTGGGTGAGTTCTTCCAATGGCTTCATTGTAAATATGGCAAACCATGTGGGGAACAAGATGGAACTACGCGGAAACCCAAAAGTCAAAGACCATTGGGATAGATCAAGTCACCCAGCAACACCTTCTGAGCTTGTTATCCAAAATCAGACAACCTAAATGTGTTTTTTAATAAATAAAATAAAGAAGGGGGTGAATATAACCACTGCCTCTTTAAGGGAAAGTATATCTACCCCAATTTCCTACAAATACACCCTGCAACCTAATATAGGTGACCTAATAAAAATATGCTTTAACAGAGAACACTGTGGGGCCTAAAGCTTTGAAGGATGCTTTTTTAAAAACAAAAATTCTCCATTGGAAGATACCCAGTACAATATAGCAAAGAAAGATGAATGGGGAAAGCCTAAGACCTCTGTACACAGGTCATCCTTTGTGTTCAAGTCCATTACATAATAATTTTTTTTAAAAAACCCTGCATTTAGCACATCTGGAGTTGTGTGCATATTGCTATTTTCTGGACTATGCATATGCACACATGCACACTGTCAAAAAAAATGATCTGCTCTGACAGCATTGATTGCATATCTATCGAGCAGAATGACTGATAGCAGACATTTCTTTCTCTTTTGACAGGTGCATCAAAGCTGACAGCATCAAAAATATTTTCAAAAGGGAGATCATCACGCACAGCCAAAACTATGGTAACAAATCCAGTGGGCAACCCTATTCATACAGCTTATCAAAAGCACAGAATTATAGATTATTCCCAGTTTTACTTCTGAAATTTTGATGTGCTCCTTCTAGATCAGCCTTCAGCACCTTGTCATTTCTGTGATCTATACACTGTCCAGTATGCAGCTTTTGAATAAATGAAGTTGGGAGCAGTTCAGTACACAGCTGAGATTCCCAGTATTTTTCCTAACAAATAGGACTTAATCATGGGCTGGAAATTTTCTGTGAGTGGGGGAAGTATGTTGGTTCCCTATTCACAAAGTTGGCTGTTGTAATTTATTATTTATTCCCTGCTCTTCTACAATAAATACCCAGAGCAGCTTTTAAGAAAAGAACAAATAGAAATGTTAACATATAAATTCATGAATATAGTCAATATGATTTTTTTTCTTTTTTAATGAAACATAAGACTAATAGATTATATCCAATTTTCAGTTTATTATCAAGTTTTAGAGTGATATGCATCTGTTCTAAAATTCACAAATGTCCCATTTAGGCTGTCTACATCTTTCACCAAGTATTAATCAGGAGACATAGTTGACTACAGCTTGTTGCCAGTCCACATTACATGACTACAACATCAGCTAAAAGTTATCTTTCCCAACAAAAATCATCTCTCATGGCAGCCTATGAAAGGTGTCTCCACTGCTCACCAAATGCCAGAATACAAAGCTCATTTTCTGCTTGGTTGACTGCATTGGGTCCCCCCCCCAAAAAAAAATCTGTGAAGTAAGCTCCAGGTTCAGTTTCTGACTCCTCCAGTTAGAGCAAAGGGAAGACTTCCCTCCAAAACCCTGGACTGAGTTCAATGGACCGGTGGTCTGATTCAGTATAACACATATTCCTATGTAACCAATATTCCATTATTAATTATTTTCTGCACCTTTCATTTAAAGTGTGGGGTAACTTACCTCATATAACCAGCATGCTTAAGTCTAATTGATGTATGAAGGGGTTAATGCCATAGAGTAAGCTGTTCTGCTAGGCTTAGCTAGGTCACTTCCCCTCCACTTGGGAGGAAGGTAATCAAGATGATTGGTCCCCTTCAGTCTACCTAAGAAGCTCAACATGTAAAGAGGTCTGAGCTTGTTGCTCCAAGCTTAGACTTCATGGCTCTTACAAGCCATTCTTATGTTTCTATACCAGTAATTTAGGAACTTTCACCACCATAACTAAGCCAATTTTACTGCCTGTGTAATGTTTTTTGAATGCTATGTGGAAAAGCACATGAATCTGACCTTTACAGAGTTTGAAAGTAAACCATTTTTAACTTATCAAACGTGTAGTCTTTTTCTGGGAAAAGAAGGGGCTGTTTTGGAACTCAAAAGGACACATTTTAAAAGTATCATGCTTTACTTTGCTCCATATTTTCTGATTTTAAATCTCTGCTGGGATTCTCTTATCAAAGGATACTTCCCCGAAACCTGGATCTTGGCATCCAGGGAAGTCTCCTTTTATATACCTTTTCTTTTCCTTGCCACCAACCTAAGAGACTTCAGGTAGTACATATGTGATGCCCTGCTCACAGCTTCCCTATGAGGTGAACTGAAAGAGAGAGGCTACGCAGGGAGTGTCATGGTTGAATGGAGATTTGAATCCAGGTATCTCCACACCACATTTGGCATTCCTTCTGCTACAAAGTGCTTCCACTGAGCAACCTGGATGCACAAACAAGTAGATGAGCATGCACTGTGTCAGTTGGAGTTATAGCCATCCTTGTAGCAGCAGGGGGAAATGTGTCACCCAGACAGCTTGAGAAATGGTGCCACAATATGATGTCCTTGTTTGAGGATGAACAGAGTGCATTGTTTATTGTGGGTAATTGCTTGGCGTTGTCTTCCTTCTGAGTCCATTTTTCAAACATGCATTTACTTCCCTATCCTGTTTCATTTGTATGTTCTGCTCTGTCTCAGCTTTCTTCGCCGTCACAAAGCAGCTAAGGAGATATCTGCTGAGAAAACTAATGATCATGTAAACCCTGAGAGTGCTCTGTATGTGTTTTCATGAAGAAATATTCATTGCCTGGCACAGAACCTCCTTTCTCTAAGCTGGCCAAATGGCTGAACAGAAACATCATCAACTTTTATGCTCCAGCTTTGCTTTTGTCTTGGCCCACCAGGAATTAAAAATCCCTCCCTTCCTTGTTTAGTGTGCATTAAGCATTTAGATTTGGGAAACAAAAAGATCCAAATAAGCTTGAGGAAAGCTGTAATGGTCCCTTAACATGGCATTAATGTATGTTTAAGATTAGTGGCGCTGGTTATTAATGTTCGCCTGTTATGCTCGCTCAGTGATTCTTTATTCAAAACACTGATACAAAATAAATGAACCCTTGTGCAGCAGGAGCCGTCAATTTAGAAATGGTTACAAAGCAATAATCAGAGAAAATGGATCATGGTGTTCATGCCTTGGCAATGATTGTCCCTCTGTGGAGCCATTAACAAAATCTAGTCATTGGATCAGCATGCAATTTTAATGAAGCCACAAGTAAACAAACGGCAGCGTTATGTGGGCTTGATGTCAGTTGCTTTGTGAGAAAGCAGCTCTAACAGTTTTGCTTTCCTCTTGGAGGGTGTAGTTTTATTTTTTATTTTTAACATGATGGAAGGGGATTCATTTAGGAGTACTTATTTTAGCACTTAAATATTTGAACCAATTGGCTGTCTACCACCCCATATGGTGCAAACCACCAGTCTTCCCTTCATTTATGTTGGGTTACAACTCCCATCATCCCTGACCACTGGTCATGCTGGCAGAGGCTGATGGGAGTTTGAGTCTAGCATCATCTGGAGAGCACTGGGCTGAGAAAGACAGTTGTATCTGAATCCTGGTTTCACGCCTTCCTCTTCTTCAAAGTAGGTGCCATCTATCCTTGGATTTAATGAATTATTTTGGAGGGGGATCATACACCCTTCTGGGATTTCTGATTTTGATTTCAGACAGGATATATAAGATGGATATTCACTTTTGAAATTACATTGCAACTAAGGAAACATTGTCTCAAAGTGCTCTTTTTAAAACGTTCCTTTCACTAGCCTAGAAATATTTGAGTTCAATAGCTCAGCTTGATAGCAAAGTTTGTCCCATCAGATAGCAAAGTGGCACAGTGGGGAATAACTGCTGGGAAAGTTTCTTTGAGGGTGACTGCTGGGTGCACATTATATGGGTGAAAGCACCTTATAAATAGTCAGAGTTGACCTGCTTTTGGCAGGGTAGCAGCTAATGCTTCCAGGAGGCAATGGTTGTGACATTCATCCTTCCTCCCAAATATCCAACATGCCCACCTGGTGACCCTCCATCAGCCACAATGAGAGTAGCTAATGGTCAGGGATGATGGGAGTTGTAGTCCAAAACATCTGTAACATTAGTAACAAGGAATAAATTCTTACTAGTCCAGTGAAACATCCTCACATTTCAATAGATTCTCAACAAAATTCTTAATAGGATTTGACACCCACATATTTGGAATGTAAGTAGTGCTTAGTTGAGCATGACCCACTTCAACTAAATTGTTATGAATTTTTCAAGGAAATGTGGCACGAGAAGTAAGGGGTGCCAGATGTCGCACAGGGCGCTGCAGAAATTTGAAAGCCCAAAGTCCACCACTGTGGAGGGAGTGAAGCTAACAAGCACATCCTCTGCTTTTCCCCTTTGCGAAGTGGAATTTTGCAGAACTTGTGAGTTGATATGTTTAAACAAGGCTCAATCCTTCCTTCCAATATAAGTTCTAGAAAGGTACATCTTGGTCCTGAATACACTTTCTTCTAAGTAAGTTTAGCTTTAAAGTCCTGTGTAAATGAGCCTCAGTTTATACTATTTAATTATTATTTTTTCAATGAAAACTGTCTCCTCCGCTCTCTCTGGACACACTCAACTATGCACCACAAACCTTAATTTAAAAAAAATAATACTGCAAGTTAAATTACAGTATGTTCTCTCAATTTTTCCTACAACCATCAAGAAATGTTAAAACATCAGTGAAAACAGAATTAGTCTTACCATGGTTTGTTTTTACCTTTTGTGTAGTCTATTTATCCTCAATCACTGCCCCCCCCAAAACCTACAATATTCAACAACAAAGCTGCATTCAATAAAAAGCTTTAAAAGAGCTGTCAGAGTCTTCTTATCAACTACTTTTACATTCAGAACTTGTGCTGCTGCTAATTGCTAGAAGGTGAGATTAATGGATCGTCTTTTTTAAAACGGGGGTACAAACAATGCAATAGTATGATATATTTCCTCTGCTCTGCCTGTGGTGAAATCAGATGCCAAAGCCCCTTGATTGTCCAGCTGTTCCTTGGATAACTCTTCCTTTTTGTGTTTCCTCTTCTCCTTTGTGCTTCCACTAGTATCACATGCCAAAGTGTTCTGCTGGAAAGTCAGAAGACAAGCAGAGCCTTGGAATAAAATAATCCCTCACTCAGACTTGTTCTTGTTGCTCTCTAGTGGCCACTGTCTGTGTTTGTTTGTTTGTTGGTTGGTTGGTTGGTTGGTTTTGGATTCACTTTTATGTGAGTAAAAAGAAACTTTTCTCAAGGCTACAGTCTGGGCTCTGTGTGTCTCCAAAAAATGCATCCTGATAGCTGAAGCAAGCCATTATGAATCATAGATATCTCCATCATGCTGGTACATCAGCTGGAAGGAGGCAGGTCAAATTTTACATGCTAGCATTTTCAAGCAATTGAAAGGTGTCTAGATGATATTTTATGTTCCCTATAGTGGTGACTTAAAATTGTGTATCATATCCAAGCCCAGCATGCTTGTTTTTCTTTTTCATTCCTGACAGAACCCAACAGAGCACTGGGTGCCACTCAATTCCTATTAATCTGCAGCACATTTTCCACTAATTTTAATGGACCAAGATTGCACCTTTTGCTTATATTGGAATGTATGTTGAAATTGAAGGCAGAGCAGCTCATTTTCACATAAAGGTCCCAGGTCCAACCCCTACCATCTCCAGACAAGGGTGGATGTGTCTCCTGCCTGAAACCTTGGAAAGCCATTGCTGGTCAGCATAGACAATACTTTGCTAGACAGATCAATGGTCTGACAGTAGAAGGCAGCTTCCGATGTCCCTAATATGCTACAGTTGAAGTTCACATTGACAAGGTTGGAAAGTTCTATTAGCTGTTTCCACCTAGCAAGTGCTTGGACTTGAAGGTCATAAGTACCATGAATGGATCTGTTCACATAATGGGCTTTCCCACCTACTCCTTCCAGCTGTAACGCCATGTGCCTTTCAAAAAGCTGCTTCTGAGGGCCAAGTCACTCCTGGAACAGCAGCAGGGAGCTGCGGCTATGGATAGAATGGTCAGAAATTTGAAGACACACCTCCTTCCACAACTGTGAGGGCTTCCTCTTCATACTTCTGCTCCTTGGATCCAGGCCCATTTGTACTGATGACATTCAGAATGCTTTGTATAAGGGGAAAAAGGATGCCACAATGTACAATACTGGAGGGTATGGTGTTATCCTCACACAATGGCTCTTCAGCATCTCTTTCAAACAGGTGAAGATGTCGGGAAAGGGAAACAAACAGAATTATTAAAATCAATGGCAGTTATGACACAGCAGTGAGAATAAAATGAAAATAACAGGGAACAATTTCAGCACAGTTTCAAAGGTTAAACATTATCCATAGATATTCTATTCTATACCAGAGACTATAGCGCTAAATTACTTTAAACATTTGGCTGTCTACCACCCCCTGCTTTGAGGGATCAAGAAAATATCCTTACCTTTAACACTTTACAGATTCCGGTGATTTTTAGCAGAACTCACAACAGTTTGATTGGTATAAAAACCAATAAAGGTGTGTATTGGGTATTACCCTACTATCAGCAATCTGAAAAGTGAATCAAATATATTTTACCTCGTGCTTTCATCCTGGCATGAGTGCTGGAGGTTGACTTTTGACAGAATAACATAAGAAGAACCTGCTGGATCAGGCCAGTGGCCCCTCTTGTCCAGCATCCTGTTCTCACAGTGAACAACCAGGTTTCTATAGGAAGCCCACAAGTAGGACTCAAGCACAGCAGCACTATCCCATCCTGCGCTTTCCAGTAAGTGGTATCCAGAAGCATAAAGCATCCAACTGTGGAGGGAAATCATAGCCATCATGGCTAGTAACCACTGATAGCCTTTCCCTCCATGATCCCCCCCCCAATTGTCTTTCTAAAGCCATCCAAGTAGGTGGCCATCACTGCCTCGTGTGGAAATGAATTCCATAGTTTAATTGTGCTGTGTGAATAAGTACGTTCTTTTGTCTGTCTGTCTACTAGAAGTGGTTCAGTTCTGGACACTAATGAGAAGCACTTTTGTTCTGGAAATGTACCTCATTCTGTGGAAAGAAGAACACTTCCTTTAGGAGAAAGATGCCTGTAATTGCATCTGATTCAGGGACAATAATTGTATCTGATTCAAGGATGCACTGTGAGGCCATAGCCTCTGTTAGCTGTATATATACTTCCTGAAAAAAAGCACTGAGCATGCCACATCTGTAGAGTTATGACTGGGGAGCTACAAGCAAGGATGACTTTTCTTTCCTGACAGGCAGAGGAAAAAGCCAGCAGAATAGCAACAACTTGTATTTCTTAACCTGAAATAAAATTAAAACTGACCGAGAATGCTGATGCACAGATTGTTTTTTTGATACCTCAATCACAGAGGGGAATGGAGTGTGGGAAAGAGTTGAGCGGTCAGAGTTTTCTTTGCCTACAGCAAGTAAAAAAAAAGTCTGCAGCTGCTAAGCTGGTTTTAAAATGAGAGCAGCTATTTGTCCAATTCACTTGTTTACTCACCAGCTAGAGGT